>NW_009258294.1:48356-51728 GCF_000687185.1 Egretta garzetta
AGCCTCCCGGGGCCCGTCCTCCCCGAGGGCTGCCCCGGCCGTGTGCTCTGCTTAGGGGTACCCGGGGACAGGCAAGGCTAAGGGACCTGTTTGGAAAATCAGTTGCCGAGCAGAGGTGGAACAATATAGCTATGCTGTAAAACCTCTGTGTGTGTGTGTGTGTGTGTGTGTGTATAGATGTGTATGCGTGTGTATATATATGTGTATATCTGTGTGTGTGTGTGCATAACAAAGAAAAAAAAACCCGACTTCCACCCCCAAAAGAAAAAAAAAAGCCCAAACCCAACCAAAACCATCCTGGTCTTTTATTTGCTACTAAATACTTACATGGAAGAAGCAACCCTGTGACCTCAAGGCAAGCAGTGAAAAAGGGGAAACTAAATTCGTGACATTGAAAGCTAGGTACATCAATGGTTTCTGTGGTCTCACAATATTTCACAAATTTCCTTCAGTTTCTTTTTGTTCTATCTTTTTTTTTCTGAGAAAATATCATTAAACCTGTTCTTAATCATTGGAAATTAACCTTCATCGGTCTCACCTCTTACGGAAATCCACCCCCTCAACCTTGTAAGGTAGTTTCAGGCTATTAGAACCTAAACGCTACTTCAGCTCTTTCATATATCTGTCTCCACGTTCCTCCCACACATCAAGTTAAAAAAGTTAACTCTTACCAGTTTCGTGTGTTAGCTGTTTTTGCTTCCATGACAGATACTTGCTGAAAACTTTTAAGTGGTCATTTCACAGTATTTTAACTGTTCTGAGAATCTCAGCACTTTTTTGAGATGTGCAAGGACAACATAAGTGGGTGAACTTACACTGAAACTTATCTTTAAAGTTGTATTTTGTGCTGTTAACTAGGTTATCCCACTTGGGTCCTCAATTTAATGTAAGTACATCCTTTGGCTTCTAATATTTGATGTTTTTTCTGTATTCTTGAATGACTTCTGGAATTGTCATGGTTTAACACCACCTGGCAAATAAGCACCACACAGCCGCTCACTCACTCTCCCCCTCCTGGCCCCAGCAGGATGGGGGACAGAATTAGAAAAAAAACCCCAAACCCTCTGGGCTGAGATAAAGGCAGTTTAATAAAACAGCAGAGGAAAAGAATATTAATAATGATAATGATAAAAGAATATACAAAACAAGTAATGCACAATGCAGTTGCTCACCGCCTGCTGACCAATGCCCATCCCATCCCCCTAGCAGTGGTCTTTGCCCCGTGGCAAATTCCCCCAGTTTACAGGGCATGACATCCTATGGTCTGGACTAGCCCTTTGGCCAGCTGGGGTCAGCTGTCCTGGCTGTACCCCCTCCCAGCTTCTTGTGCGCCTGGCAGAGCAGGGGAAACTGAAAAGTCCTTGACTTAGTCTACGCACTACTTAGCAACAACTCAAACATCAGTGTGGTATCAACATTCTTCTCATCCTGCATCGAAACCACAGCACTATACCAGCTACTAGGAAGAAAATTCACTCTATTCCAGCTGAAACCAGGACAGTATCCACCCCTTATTCTATACCTATTCTATATGTTATGCTCAGGTCCTACCCTTTCCAATATATTCCAATTAATCACCATCACTTTCCCTGTCTTTTGATATATACACACAGATATAATTCCCTTAGTCTATGGGCCATCCCTCTAAAATGTCCATTGGGTTCATTTATCCCATGATTTTGGGCTCCATCAGTTGTAACAGTCTTTCAGGGCAGGAGCGATGGTGTGTGGTGTTGGACTGTTGCATGCTAAAGCCAGTTCTTGTTCCATCACCGCTGCACTTGCTTGTTTTCATCATTAATCTGGGTGATTCTTACTGTAATACAGTTCATACAGCATATAGCAATCATAAAAACGGTAACATGCAGTATTATATAGCAATTAATGTCATACCATTCAGTTAATTGGCTATTTTCATCCAAACTCAAATCTCCTTGAGGTACACATTGGAATTCCCCATCCTTCAACATCACCCACCAAGGGCAGCCAGGTTCTTGAGCAAAAGCAATCCCACAAATGGGTTTGCCTTTGCCCGAGACAGGAATAACCCAGACTGTCTTCCCCAGCATACTTTTTATGTGCACTATAAGGACTTCATCCCTCTCTACAGTACATAAGAGGTTTGACTGGGCAGGGCCAGCTCAGTTGGCAGATCCTCTAGTGTTGACTAACCAGGTGGCCTTTGCTAAGTGTGCATCCCAATGTTTGAATGCCCCAGCACTGATTGCTCTCAGTGTAGTCTTTTAACAGTCCATTGTATCATTTGATTTTCCCGGAGGCTGGTGCATGATAGGGGATGTGATAGACCCACTCAATGCCATGCTCTTTGGCCCAGGTGTCTATGAGGTTGTTTCAGAAATGAGTTCCGTTGTCTGACTCAATTCTTTCTGGGGTGCCGTGTCGCCATAGGACTTGCTTTTCAAGGACCAAGGTAGTGTTCAGGGCAATGGTATGGGGCACAGGATATGCTTCCAGCCATCTGGTGGTTGCTTCCACCATAGTGAGTACTTGGCACTTGCCTTGGTGGGTTTGTGGGACTGGGATTGATTATAATCAATCTGCCAGGCCTCCCCTTATTTATATTTCAGCCATCGTCCTCCATACCAGAGAGGCTTTAACTGCTTGGCTTGTTTGTTGCAGTGCATGTTTCACATTCATGGATAACCTGTGCAATAGTGTCCATGGATGGTTAAGTCCACCCCTCGATCACAAGCCCATCTATATATGTTGCATCTCTTCCTTGATGGCCTGAGGTGTCATGGGGCCACTTGAGCTAGAAATAATTCACCTTTATGTTGCCAGTCCAGATCCACCTGAGCCATTTCAAGCTTAGCAGCCTGATCCATTGTTTTGATGTTCTTCAGTGGCCCAGCTCTTGGGTATATGAGCATCTACGTGACGTACTTTTACAGCCAGGTTCTCTACCCGGGCAGCAATATCTGGCCACAATGCAGCCACCCAGACGGGTTTGCCTCTGCGCTGCCAGTTGCTCCGTTCCATTGCTGAAACCACCCCCACAGGGCATTCACCAATATCTAAACCCAGCTGGATGGCTTTCACCTTTGCAAACTGACTTGAACAGTCTCTGTGACTTGTCATATAGGACTGCATACAGCAGCCTTCCACCTCTGATGCTTTCCCAGAGTACGACAGGACCCATCAGTGAACAGGGCATATTCCCACAATGCCTAAGAAATCTTGTGTTTCGTTTTTGGTAGTCAATGGGGACATAGCTGTTTTTCTGTTGATCACATCCATTGGGATTTGACAACCATCCATCTTTTTTATTCTTAAAAACTGGATCTCCTGTGTGGGTCCTTTGACCTTATCGGTTTGTGGCAAAACCGGCTTTCAGCAGGATTTTGACTATTT
>NW_009258294.1:51748-67423 GCF_000687185.1 Egretta garzetta
CTCTTCTGCTGTGTTGCCGGATAAGCTGGTGTTATCATTTAATTGCAAGTGCTCTGCAGACAGCCTGTTCCAGCGCAGTCTGGATCAGTCCATGGCAAATGGTAGGGCTGTGTTTCCACCTCTGGGGCCGTCGATTCCAGGTGTACTGGATGCCCTTCCAAGTGAAACCAAACCGTGGCCTGCACTCCACTGCCAAAGCAATTGAGTAGAATACATTAGCAATATCAGTTGTGGCATACCACTTGGATGCCTTTGACTCCAGTTTGTATTGACATTCTAGCATGTCCGGCATGGCATGACTTCATTCAGGTCGCGATAGGCTACTGTTAGCCTCCATTCTCCCTTAGACTTTCGCACTGGCCTTATGGGACTGTTAAAGGGTGGATGAGTCTTGCTGATCACTCTTTGGCTCTCCGGTTGATGAATCAGCTTATGGATGGCAATCAGGGAGTTTTGGCTGGTGCAATATTGCTGCCAGTGCACCGTTGTGGTAGCAATTGGCACCTGTTGTTCTTCGACCCTCAGCAACCCCACAACAGAAGGGTCCTCCGAGAGACCGGACAAGATAGACAGCTGCTTAATTTCCTCGGCCTCCATGGCAGCTATACCAAAAGCCCACCAGTACTACCCTTTTGGGTCGTTGAAATAGCCTCTCCTGAGGTAGTCTATGCCAAGGATGCATGGAGCCTCTGGACCAGACACAATGGGGTGCTTTTGCCATTCATTCCCGGTTAGGCTCACTTCGGCCTCCAATACAGTTAGCTGTTGGGTCGCTCTGTCACTCCAGAAACACAGATGGGTTCTGCCCCTGTATAGCTTGATGGTGTTAGGGTACACTGTGCACCAGTATCCACTAGAGCCTTATACTCCTGTTGGTCTGATGTGTCAGGCCACCGAATCCACATAGTCCAGTAAACCCAGTTGTCCCTTTCCTCCACTTGGCTGGAGGCAGGGCCCCTCTAGTCCTGCTCATAGTGTTCACTACTCACTTCTTGTAGATATGAGTCATGAGTCACTTCATTAAGATCAGAAGTAAGATCAGCACTTCTACTCTGTCTGGGGAACTGCTCACTGGAAACTGGAGCAGCAATTTTCCTGGGAGAACCCCCTTGTGTGATTGTTTTTCCTTACAGCTCGCATACTCATGCCTCTAGGGTTGAGGTGGGTTTTCCATCCCACCTCCTCATGTCCTCTCCATGGTCATGCAGGTAAAACCATAGCGTGCCCTGTTGTGTGTACCCTTGATATCCTCCCTCTTGAGCAGGGGAATGTTTACTCCTGACACCTGAGATACTGATTTGTACAGGTGGGGAACAGGACGTATTGTCTTTGAGTTGCTGGACCTTCCAGGACAGTTTCTACACAGCCGAGACAAGGGAGGAAGAGAGACTTTCTTCATATTGCCAGAGTTGGCGAGCCAATTCATCCACTGTCTGTCCCTCTTCATCTTTCCAGATCATTACTGCCAATGAGTTGGTGTACGACACTGGAGTGGCTCCATACAAATTTCCACCACATGGGTCGTGTGCACCTGACTTCATCTGGACCTTTGGATAACTGCTTGTTGTTTAGGTCACTATAAATCACCTCCAGCATGGCTAATTCCCTCAGGTACTGGATACCTCTCTCCATGGTGGTCCACTTGCTTAGGTGACATATAACATCTTCCTTGAAGGGATACCTTTCCTTCACACCTGACAGGAGTCGCCTCCAGAGGCTGAGGGCTTGTGCCCCTTTTCCATTTGCTTTGTCAATGCCCCCTTCCCTATAAAGGGATCCCAGCTGTTTGGCTTCCTTACCATCTAGTTGCAGGCTAATGGCCCCATTGTCCCAGCATCGGAGCAGCCAGGTGACAATGTGCTTGCCTGGACGACGGCTGAAATCTTTTCACATATCTTGCAGCTTACTCAGGGATAGAGATTGGGTGGTTACCATCTTGTTTATGGATTCTTCGTCTTCCTCCTCCTGTTCTCATTATGGCCCTACTTTAGAGTAGTCTGCCTTCTCACTGTCAAGGTAGTATGTTTCTTTCTCCTGCTCCCTCTTAGGAGGAGCTTCCCTATCTCTTTCTAAACGAGCTGACTTCTGCTTCCAGTATTTCTTCTTGTATATAGGGGCAACTGATCCCAGCATGGGTTGGTTCCCTGGTTAAGCTGCACTGCGTATCATTGGGGTTTGGGTAGCCACAGTGCCTGTCGTGGGGGTTGGAATAACCGCAGTGCCTGTTCCCGGGGTTGGTTTAGCCACAATATTCTTAAAGTTATTTAACCCTAAGCAAGACCTTGCACACATCCAGGAGACATAGCAAGAGGAACATGCCTGTTTGAACATCCCAAGGATATTCAAAATTCTCAAGAGCTATTGTAATTAGCCTGGAGAAGAAGGGGAAGATGGAGGAAGCTGTTTTCCCCATAAGTTAGGTCTCCAAGGAGAAAAAGTAAAAAGTGTAATTATTAATAATTTCCAATAGATAGCTCCCGAGGTACAAAGGTGATGGCAATGCTGAGTACAAATATGGGACTGATCTCATGACCAATAATTTTATCATACCATTAGCCAGTATTACACAGTACAGCAAAGCGATAACCTTAATCCACCTCCCAGAGGTGATAAACAGCACATAAACACTGACAAACCGTGTATACAGCGAGTAAGGTTTACATAACACAACTCTGTGAACAAGTAAATCAACATTGTGACCAGCAATTACTAAGCTAATATAATGAATACTTATAATAAATTTGTTTTAACACACTCTGGTCAGATCTGTTGTTATCTCAACCCTTGGAGAACCATGCTGGGCGCCAAAAAGGGCTGCTGTAGTTTAACCCAGCTGGCAACTAAGCGCTACGCAGCTGCTCATTCACTGTCCCCCTCCCTGCCCTGGTGGGATGGGGGGAGGGTCAGAAAAAAAAAGTAAAACCCATGGGTCAAGATAAAGACAGTTTAATAAAACACCAGAGGAAAACAATAATAGTAATAATAGTAGTAGTAGTAATAATACTACTAATAATAAAAAATTTGATGATGATGATAAAAGAATATACAAAGCAAGTGATGCACGATACACTTGCTCACCACCCGCTGACTGATGCCCAGGCTGTCCCCGAGCAGCAATTGCTGCTCCCCAGATGGCAGTTTATGTACTGAGCATAACACAATGTGGTCTGGAATAGCCTTTTGGCCAGTTGGGGTCAGCTGTCCTGGCGGTGTCCCCTCCCAGCTTCCTGTGGATCTGGCAGAGCAGGGGAAGCTGAAAAGTCCTTGGCTGGTGTAAGCGCTACTAAGAGTAACAACTGAGTGTTATCAGCACTCTTCTCATCCTAAATCCAAAGCACAGCACTATGCTAGCTACTAGGAAGAAAATGAACTGTCCCAGCTGAAACCAGGACAAGGATCATGAAAAAGAAAAAGGCAGTGCTCTTGCTAAGCTAATGCGTAGGCTTAACAACTCTTCTTGCACTACACAGTGGCAAGGCAAGGGGCCTTCATTGTGCTCAGATCTTGGGGAGAGAGTATCTGTTCTTACCAGAGACTGGTAGGCAATGCTCTTTCTGTTACTCCTACTTATGACCTTTGCAGACATGAGTAAGTTGTGTAAAAATTTCCAGTCATTGTTAGCAGCTGTTTGGCACTGCTTGATATTAATACTGTAGGGACCCTGATTTTGTGAACATGGATGACTTCTTGCTACTGGTGTTCCAAAGGGCTGTTGTTCACATACAGCTTTGATCAGATTACACATTTCTTAAAATGCCTGTGGCATTTTATTTACTAATTTTCCCAACATTTCTGTCTCTGGTTACAGTGAACCACTGTTAGCAATAGAGAATTTTCCCTAGTGGGGAACTTTCCAATAATGAGGAAGTTTCCTAATATAAGTGGAGTTGTATCATCTAGGTTCTGTCACAAGAAGTCTTTGGGCAAATAGTTCTCTTTTTCCTGTGTTCTGTATTCGATTGTGAGGGAAACATACAGCAGCAATACTGAAGAGCATTTTGCACAGTGGCTATCTTTTTGCTTTTATAAAACTGTGTTCACCACAGATAGCAGAAGTCAGCAGGAGGAAAGAAGGGGCATTGTAGTAGGTTATGTAAGAAAAATCGTGAGAAGATTTCAACTTTGATAAAGGTCTTTGATTGGCATCTGTGTCTCGAGCTGCTTCAACCAATCCAGCCGGGGGATTCTTCTGCTCAGGGTGAAACAGGAGGAGGACCTGTAATAGTTATTGCAGTGTGTTTTTTCATGTGCACGTGAATTTGACCTGGACCTACTTTTTTCTCTCTGAAAGTGAAAAACTGATTGCAGCAGCAGCCTTTCTCAGTCTTGAGGAATTTTGTAAGTAATAGTCATACTTCTTTTGTGTGTAGCAAGCCTTGTCTTCCTCTACAGTGGGAGAAAGCATGCAAATTAAATCTACTGACATTCAGATTTCCTGACAAAAAAGTGGGTGTGGGTTGCATGCATCAGTATGGATATCTTTCTGTGGCTATAGTGCACATGCTGTTTGTTCTGAGCAGTCTCTCGGTATTTTGGGGCTGAGTGTGCTACAACTCTGGTCATTCTGGCATGGGGAGCGCAGAGAGGTGCACGGCTATACCCATTAGTCTCAGCTGTTCTGCAGGCTTGCCTCTAGAGTAAGAGGGATCAGAGTACACTTGTGAGATTGGTGCACCTCTGTCTTGTTTCGGAAGCTTTACTCCGGAATTTAGTTGGTGTTCTGGACTGCTTGTTACTCAGGCAGTGGCGTCATGCTGGAGGCACTCCCATGTGTGCACATCCAGAGACTCACAGGTACCCACAGGTTTAGGCAGCAGCTTTTTAAGAACATCAGTTGTGGCTATGGAATGAATTGGGTACCTAACCCCATTAAGAAGCCTGGAATTTATTTATCAATGAAAGAGATCTTTCAGCCTGAGGATCCTATTTGTATTTTCCTGTCCCTGTTAGCAGAATATCCTTTTGTAATTGCTCATGCCTACATAACTGTGTATTAGATTGACTCCCTTTCTCACCTCCCTGTTGCCTTCTGCAAACCTGCTGCTGTAATCAGGCAGCAGCAACCTGAGGAAAAAAGTAGCTTGAATCAAATTCTTATGAGGAGTTTAATTCCCTTAAGCTACAACACTATAGAGGCACACGTATCTTATGACTCAGGACAATATTTTTACTTTATTATCATCTTAGAGTTGACAACCAGAGAAAGAAAGACAGAACATCTTACCAAAAATGGTAAGAGTTGCCGTCCAGATAGAACTCCATCAGTTAGAGAGCGCGACAAGTATTAAAGTTGCCTAATTTCTTACGCAAGTGCTGAAACTACCGCTAAAAACAGCTGAAGGCAATCTTTCTATATTTTTGTGGCTGTTCGGGTATCCCAAATGAGGACTTTATTTAAACAAAATTCTACAGTTCCCTGTACTCACAAAAGACTTCCACTACAGTGAGTTTGAATTTTTTTGAGAGTAATTTGAAAAATGATGGCAGTGTTTGATACTAGTATTGCTCTGACATAAAATACAGGCTTAGCAAGTGCAGGGTGTGTGTGAAGGTTAAGTGTATGAGTTGACATTAGTCAGTGTTTTATAATGTTAAGGTGTTGTGTAGGAGTGTAAAAGCTATGCCAATAAAGAGGGGAAAAACTGACAAGATGGAAATAATTTACGTGTTCAGAGGTAAAGCAACAGAAATTCAAGAAAATAGATTTTCCTTGCAGGCTGACTGTTTTTGTCACTGTTTACAAAGGTGCTATTTTGTACATAGTCTTTAAGTGATTAATTATGAGAGAGAGGCATGAATTCTCTTCACAATATATGTAACTTCACAAGCCCCGTCGTAAGTACCGTGAGAACAGGTATTATAACACAGGGTACGTTCACAGTATATTAAAGTGAGGCAAACAGGCGGGGAAGGACCAGGTTCTATTTCTACCACTGAACGCGTATAGAAAACTCCTCTGTTCTCCTCCTAGCAGGAGCAACGCTCCCTGCTGCAGCTTAGGGGAACAGTCAGGTGTTTGTGAGTATTTATTTACTAATTGACAGATAGCGATAAAGCATATATTTTGTCATAACCAAGGACAAATGTTTAAAAGAAATAAAATCAGATGTTCTTCCTGGATCCATGCAGGATGTTTCTCCCTAACTGTAGTTAAGGGTGCAATTTTGTCATGTTTTTGGCTAGAGTGGAATTCAGTGCCTTCTGTCTGGTTCTTTGTGTGGAGTGACTACATAGTGTATTTTACAATGCAAGTCAGAAAATGAGCAGATGTTTATATTTGTATATTATTTTATCATTTTAGGTTCTGTCTACATCATGGAAAAGCCTTTGGTTTTGTATATCTTTTTATTCTACTGGCATTTCCTAAATGGTAAGAAGCTGAGTCGTAAGAAGCAGTAGAACTGTTTAAGTACGTTTCCTTTTCATGTACAAGCACAGAAATATTAATTCCTCAGTTTTCCTTCAGGCTCTAGTGTTTGGGGGTTTTTTCCTTAATGTGTTAAATAGAAAGGTTTTGGCATGTTTTTACATTAAACTAAATATGTGTACTTAATATGTGTAATTTGATACGGGGCCGGGTTGAAATCCCTGTCGGTGTTTCAGCATAGGCACCATTTCAGACAAGGTGCTGTTTGCATTAAACAAAACGTTTTATGGGCACTATCAAACCTGGGAATTGTCATGTATTCTTTAACACTGTATGTAAAAACAAGCGCTGTTTGTCTAAACAGGACATTTCCATCCGAGGCACTAACAATTGCCTGTCACCGTGGCGGTGTTCTGAAAGCAACAGCTGAAGGGCTGTGCACACACATTCGCCTATTTTTAGTACAGCATCAGACCGCATGTGTGCACAAAGCAGGTGTTTTCAGGTATAAATAGGCCAGTTTGCCCCAAACTTGGACAAGCGCATGCAAAAATGTTTAACTTTTCTGAACAGGGCAGATACTTACGGTCCTTAAAATGTCCTTTGTGTATGGTAAGACCTACAAAGGTTAGGCTTACGGTTGGAAAATTAAGTTTTCTTCCAAATTTTCTTTTTCAGCTTTATTCACGGTTGAAGCTCCCCAGTCACTCTACACTGTGGAACATGGGAAGAATGTGACCATGGAATGCACATTTCCAGTGAATGGGGAATTCAGGTTTAGAGATTTAAGTGTCAGCTGGGAAAAGAAAGATGAGTCAAAGAAGCAGGTTTATGCACTTCTCAAAGGAGAGGAAGACTTTAAAAGTCAGCACAGTGACTTTAAGGGAAGAACAACATTGCTGAAAGAGAACCTGAACTTGGGACAGTCTCTCCTTCAGATCACTGATGTGAAGCTCCGAGATGCGGGGTTTTACCGCTGTCTTATTGGCTATGGGGGAGCCGACTACAAGACAATCAACCTGAAAGTTAAGGGTGAGAGTCCTAGCGCAGGAGGTTCGGTGCTATCTGATACTGTTAAAAGATTTCAGAGGAGTTCCTGAAGTGAGACTTGTCTGGTTTAATGTTGAAAGAAGCCGCCTCATGGCCGTTGTGCAGCTGTACAACTTTGTGTTTCTGTCGAGGTGGAATCCATGTTCTGTCCTTTACTTCCCACGATGATGTATAAGGAATGATGTTGCAAAAACTGTTTAGATAGGACAAAGACCAGAAAGCTAATGCAATTTTCTAAACAGTGTCAAAATCGTAATAAATCCTGTACCTCCAGTTACTACGGAGAGACATAATAGTGATAATTTACTTTTCCTGCAGGAATACTATTTAAAAAATCCAAGCTGATGTATGCAAGCTTTGGCCCAGGGGCTGGGCATAAAGAAAAGGTGTCTTGCTAGTACATGCTGCTCTTCTAGCTTCCTAATAGTAATATTTTCTTTCCCATTTGTCTAGCTCCTTATAAAACTATAAACCAACGAGTGGTGAGCACAGGAGACAACAAATGGAAGTTGACATGTCAGTCAGAAGGATACCCACAAGCTGAAGTGATATGGAAAAACAGAGGATATGAAGATTTGACTGATAAGGCAAACACAAGTTATGAAACTGGAAGTGACCAGCTGTATCGTGTGACAAGTACCCTTACAATCAAAAGTAGGATTGATGAGGTTTTTTACTGTATATTCTGGAACAAAGAGCTACAAGAAAATACATCTGCCGTTTTACACATAGCAGGTAACACGTCTAAATTTCATTTATGATAATACACTTCAAGGTACTATGTCATTTTGTCCCAGTTGAATCAACCACGATTTGTTTCTCTTTCCTATCTAATTTTAAAAAGGCTAAAAAGAAATACCTGTGTTGTTAAGTTTTGCTATTAGTGTACACTTCCACCATACTAACATCCTGTTCATCATCCATGTGTGGATGGAATTCAAGGATAGGAATTTTGCATGACCTACAGTTGTGTGAAAATTGAATCTGAGTATTAAAAAAAAGTTCCATTATTTGAAAAGCATATGGATCAGAGCCTAGAAATGAAACCCTCCTATATAAATTAAACACACCTTCCAAAAATGTTCTGTTTTGCTGGTGATAACTGTCAAGTAAGTTTGAACAAGATGATCTTTTCCTGCCATTACAGACTTTGCTTTGTGCGTGTATAAATTTAACAAATTATACACAGATTTTTTTTTTTCTCATAAAGTCTGGATTGAAGGAAGGTGCATGAATGGAAAAGACCAATACAATTTCTCCTTAGACGTTTTAACTGGGCAGTGTCACTACTGCTTCTGCTTTTGGTTACTCTTTTAATTTCTGCCTTGCACCCTGATAAGTTTGCACAAGCTCTCAACCAGACTGGAGGCCTGATCCATCTCAAACTTAATATTTCTTTTTATGAGACTGTTACGTGGTCAGGTCATTTCTCTGGTCCTGTTCGCCATGCACTTTTAGAAATGCCTGTGCTGGCACACTTTTTGGGACTGACAAGGTGTGGAAACAGGCAGCTGAGAGTGAGAAAAGCCAAGTCATCCTTTCAACCAGTGGTGATTGGGCAAGTTTGGTTTTAGATTCAGGGAGGCCAACACATCCTTTGCATTCAGAGCTTTACCAGATGAAAGGGATGCTTTGCTCTCTTTCTCAGTCAGCTCTTTCTTGTAGTCCTGACGGGAAACTAAGCTAGATGTAATACTTTGTACCTTGGTGACAAGCAGGATTTGTGGTGGGAATCAAAGGCTCAATCATATGGAATTCAGGAAGCAAAGATAAATACAGCTATGTTCTATCTTTTTTTTTCCTTTACTGGGACAATGAGGTACGGAGAAGTGCACCATTAGCACCTGACCTTAGACACAATCTAAAATGCTGTTATCATGTCTGAACTGCTCATAGCAAGAGTAATATGGTGAAAGTGAAAGGAAAAGGGAGAAGCTTATGCAATTATGTAATGTCTTCCCCCCACTGTTTTTTCTCAAAGATTCAGCTGATGGTGTTCTGTGGGCTGAAAACAGACGCTTTATTGGAGCAAGTCTCATTGCAACTGCTTTATTTGGATCAGTGCTTCTATTTATGGTCTACATAAGAAAAGGTATTAAAATTGCTTATTTTCGTGTATCTCAGTTATTATCAATCTGTTCTGTTAATTCATCCTTGCAGAAGTGGAGTGAGATAATAAAAGTCTGCCTTAGATTTTCATCCTGAAATAATTACGTTTTTTACCACTGTTTTTGGTTTTTTTTTCCTTTACCTGACAGTTCTTTACCTAACTAGCAAGTTAGCAGAGTGGAACAGGTTGTCAGCCCCTCACAAACCACTTGCCCATGCATCTCTATTAATTTTTCTTATAGGTAATCGTGTAGATCAGTAAGATTAGTGTCTAATCTGTTCAAACATCAAAGCACAGCTTATGCACCTAATGGAATAGAGGTTTCCTATTCTGTGTCCTCCCTTTTGACTGGGGACCAGAATGCTGAGAGCAGACAGGGCACTGGAGGGTTTTTTAGGGTTTTTTTCCTACATTTTCTGAAAAATTTCACTGAATGGTGAGCACATTTTTTTAAGTGATCTAATTGTTATGAATTCTACGTATATCTTTATTCTGGTTAAAACACCATAAAACCAGTGGACTACATATGAGGTGATATGTTCAAGGTTTAGGGTCTGGAAGATTTTTTTTCACAGGAGGAGATACTGCCACTGTGGCTTCATACCACCTGATTAATTTCCTTGTTGTGTTTTGAGTTTTTTCAGTTCACTTCACTAAATTGAATTGGACGTTTTCAGCATCACAGTATGCTGAGGAGCTAAAGCTTGGCAGTGATTTGTTTTCACTTGCTAGCTAACTTAAGAAAAAAACTTGGAGAAATAATTTTTAGGGTGTTTGAGCACGAAAAGAATACAATTTTCCCCCAAATAAAAGAAAAAGTGTTTGAAACATGTTGCTTAACCTGAAATAAGTACTGCTACATTTTTTTCTTTGTTTGGTTGTTTGTGGGTTTTTTTTTCCTTGGAGGGAAGGTAGGTGTGTTTCAAGACTTTATATTCGGGAGTATTTTTTACTCTTCATTTTAACAGGTACAATAAAGTCATGCAGATCTCAGAACACCTATACAACTCATTTGAAAGTGTCAAAAGGAAAGTATTTTTGCTGAACATTCTGGTTTTAGCCAGAACTCTTCCTCTGTGTAACAAATTTGTGGATTTTTTTAGCTGATCCATAGCTACTTCTTTATTCCAAATGACTTTTTTAATTTTTTTTTTTTTTGGTCCAGTTGTCTGCAGAGGAAAAGTACAAAAGGCACTGAAGCTGATAGAGTACTCTTAGCATTGTAATATCATACTAGCATGGCTCTGCAAATTATTACAAGAAATCCTCGAAAAAACCTGAACAAAATAGTTGACTAAATGCTCCTCTCGAAATTCTTGAATTTTATAGGAGATGTGGATGTGTGTAGCTAGCATGAAACTCAGCTGGAACTAATGCAAAGGCTAGTTGCACTGTCTTTTTAAGTGGTATCTCAAAAGCTTCCACACAAAGAGAAGTGTACTTTCTGAGGCAGTATAGCAAACCTATTAGTTTTCCTGTCCACCAGCACTCTTTTCCACAGTGAAAACCAGAAACAGCCCTAATTTCTGTCTGGTAATTACACAAAACCATCCATAAGCAAACTCTACACTGAACGTTCATATTCAAAATCCATAACGTATTTATACAAGATAGAACTAAATGTGGGTATCCAGTGGTTTGCTCACAAACTCATCTCCTGGATCAGCGCTATGGAAGTGTTTACAAGCTTAACAGGCTTGCAGGTTATGCTAACAGGCTGCAGAAAGCCTGTAGATAACCCTGCATGTGTAAAAGTATACTTGCCTTAAGAACATGGTAGGAATAGGAGCAGAACATGAAAGTGGAAGAAAGGACAGCAAAATCCTTGACTTCTCAGAAGATTCCCATCTGGGGATTTCACTGAAGGTCAGAAGTTTCCTGGGTTGCTTGAGTAATATTTATTGGTTGTGTATATGCATGACTGCATACACAGGTCATGATGTATGTGATTATCATGATTATGTTCTATATAAATGTGTGTGTATGTCTGTATGTGTGTGTGATAAACTACAAGTTGATTCAGAAGCTAAAGTAGTAGCAACAGGTTTTTCTTTTAAAACCCAAGCTGTCCGAGATGACTAGACTAGTGATTCTTTCAAAACGGAACCTCCCTGGAATATGGGCTGTTTTCCCCTCAAAAAGCACTGAAAAGTTCTTGTTCCCTGTTGCCCAATATGTTCAAATTCTGGGTGAAAATACACAATGGCAAACCACTCAAACAGGTATTTTTCAGTGATGTGAGCGTATAGTATCAATGGAGTTCTGGCTCAGGAACCAGGAAAGGAAATTGGAAAGGAAACTGATAGACTGGGGGCACTGAAGAATGTATTTTGAAGTCTTTGAAGAAATGGAGTGTTTTGAGAACCAATGATTATACCACACTAAATGTGCGCTTCCCACCAGTGTGCTTAAGCCCCCATTAGATCTAAAGTAAGGATTTTGTTTTCTTTTTGATTTTTCTCTCTTATTTTCTTTCAGCTAGAGCATATAAGGACAACAGAATACCTGTGGCTAGTTCGTCAATAGCAAGTATGTATATACAGCATAAATCTAGCTCAGTGTGATTCTTGTGGACATAATTGCTTGAGAATTTACTTTGTAACAGTGACAACCAAATGCAGTTTTACATTCAACTTCCCTTTTGCTTTCTACTTCTCATTTATGTAACAACTATAGGTTACAATTGAAAAGTGACTTTGCATTACTATGTCAACTTCTTGACAGGAGAACATGAAAGAAAAGCATACTTGTTCCATGAGCAGATGCACTCCTGACATGCACAAGAAAAGGGCAGTCTGGTGTGCTGTGTTTTGGAAAATCTGTGATGGGACAGGACATGCTCCCTGGAGCATATACCTCAGAATGGCAGCACATCCTGGTGTGCAGGCTCTATGCTGCAATTTGAGCCATGCTAGCAGGATTCTGTGTTTTCTCCAGTATTATGGTGTGTATTTGAGTGTCTTTGCCACAACACTGAGGACAGAGTGTTTGGCCCTGTTGAGAGAAACACAGGAAAAATCTTTATCTTCCCTAACAGTTACTTTTTCCTCCTGTTGAGATACTGATGCTGTTTGCTATAAGCAAAGCTGAGGGAGTGGCCAGTACCACCATGACAGTGAGAAATGGAGGAAAGAGGGGAGAGAGTTAATATTTACAGTGGGAGAGAAGGGATCAAAATCATTTAGCCTCCTCTCATGATGTCTCATGGCTGGTTTGTTTGTTTGGGTTTTTTTTTAATTTGTTGTATGGTTTTATTTGGAGACCACTTCAAATTAAACTGCTGTGTGAAAGTTAGTTCATGCTGTCAGTTGCGGTTTGTCTTAAGAAAATTTCTCTTCAGAACACTTGGCCAAAATGTATACAACATTTTATATTAATCTCTTCTCACGATCTGCATTTAAGTCACGTAGTTCCTGAACAGCCTGATATAGCAGCTTTTAACAAAGATTTATCATTATATGAAAAGTTTTCTGACTGTTATCTGTATATGTGTTTTTTGTTTAAAGAGCTATCAAAAGATAAAGATACACATGACTGCAGTGATGCTTCTTTTGAAGACCAAGAGCTGAAATGTAAGTATAAGTGATAAAGAGAAAAACAGTAGCAAATTGCACACAGCGTGAATCATCCGTGGTTGACAGAGCCTTAATTCATGGCTGGTTTATTCAGTCCCTTTTTTCAACAGACAGAGCCTTCAAGAGAAGCACAGCTTCCCGTTCTCTGTCTTGCATACTCACCATTATAACTCATTGTGTACTGGGAGTTATATCAAATCATTAATCTGGTTTTAAAAATAAAAAGAAAAAAACGTGTGAAGAAGAATGTGATGTGGAGATATATAACAACCCAAATTAGTCTTTTCTCTAGCTCACACTTTTGCTACAGACACAGTTGTGCCAGCACAACTGAAGGAGTGGCGATGGCAATGGGTAGGGCCAACACAGCCTCTCAAGCAAGTCTCAAGCTGTGAGATTCTGTCTCAGCAAAGTGAGAAAATACATGACCAAATCTCTGAAATCAACATACTGTGGTATGGGACGGAAGGGTGAAGTTATTGAGGTTTTTCTTTCACGTTCTTGCATCCTGAATCCCTCCCTTCTACACTTCACTGGTGTAAACATAAACAAAGGTAAGCCTCCTGGTCCTGCAGGTATAGATTTCCAAGTCAAAGAGTTAAGGCCTGGGGATATGCTGCTAGGGGTACCAACAGACAGAGCACTGAATGCATTTGAAAGACTTTAAAAGAAGATTTTAAAAGAATGGGGGATCTAAGCCACAGCAATTTCTCTATTTGCTAAAGAGCACTTCCCACCACTGTGTTTGAACTACCACTTTATTTTCTCCCATGGTTATCTTCTTTTGCTATTTGACCTTTTGAATTTTTTTGGTACCTCCAAACTCTAGGAAATGTTCTGTGAATTCATCATTTTGTAATCTGATAATTTTTGTCATGTAATTCTTCCTTTTACAGATATGCAAATTGAGAAGAACTAGAGAAAGCAGGGGAAGCATTTTTTCCTCTGTGGCGAAGGTGTGACAGCTCAGATGTTCTGCATTCTGTCTGTTAAGGGGGATATTATTTTTTTAATATTATTCTGTGATGGCAATCTTCTTCCATATCTTTGTAACTCAGGAAAAACTGCAATGAAGTTAATAGAATTATTATAGCATAAGAAGTCCCTGGTTTCAGGTTTCTGTATATGTGACTAGGTGTGAAGGTATTTTCTTAAATATCCATGTTTTGCTTTCTCAAGTATATGCACTTTCAAAGACACATTTCATTTAAAATATCTTTAAGGTAAAGCACTTTAGGTCTATGGCCGTCGTGAATTTCATAGCTAGCTCTTGAATAGGCCATCTTCTGGTCTTGCTTTGCCCACCCCTACACCCCCGGCACCACCTGACCTTTTGGTTCCCTGCAGAGATGCCATACAGACAGGGCATTTTCTGTCCTTACTGTAGATCTTAAAATACCAGGTACTCACAGCTAAGCCTGAACTAGATGTTGTAACCCTCTTGGCAACTATGGTTTGGAAATTACCAGAATATAGTGAGTTTCTTGATCTTTTTCTCTGAAAAGTGTTTTGGGGATGTAATTTCCTTGTGATATAGCTGGCACTACTCGGTTACTACTTATTGCTCTTCTGATTTACCATCTGGGGATAATGCAACTCTTTGGACATTCAGGAAGAACAGCTCTTGATTTGGACTTCCTTTTTGTTCATCTTGGGAATAGAAGAAAGAGAACCTTCTCACTTCTAGGACATGAAATATATGCTCATGTGATTACTTCAGAAAAGCTGAGGGAACATGCTCCTGGATCCCACTTCTTAAGCTATTGCTTTGTTACATTTTGCTAGGTGCATAGCATTTTTTTTGATCATAAAGAGATGAAAAATATTTATTTCAATGCTATTCACAACTATATTTTTTTAATAAAATATGTTTCATTTTTCTTGTGTTTTTTCCTGCTCTCTTTGACTTGTCAATAAGTAGTGTTAGCACTACTTGCATTTTTTCTGGGTATCTAAGATTTGCCTGTAGAATAGTGTCTACACCCATGTCACCCCTCTAATGGCTCCCACAAAGAAGAGACAGTGGAGATCTGGAATCTCATTGGACTCAGGTTTTATTTTTCAGTTTAAAATAAGTCTGTTGCGCAGTCCTAAGGCTGTGAATACAGCCTGTCCTGGTTTCGGCTGGGATGGAGTTAATTTTCTTCATAGTAGCTAGCATAGTGCTGTGTTTTGGATCTAGAACCAGAAGAATGTTGATAACACACTGATGTTTTCAGCTGTTGCCAAGTAGTGCTCAGACTACTCAAGGACTTTTTGAGCTTCTCCTGCTCGCCCAGGTGCATAACAAGTACAGCACAGCTAGCACAGCTAACCCAAACTGACCAAAGGGCTATTCCATACCACATACCGTCATGCTCGGGGGGGTTAGTTAGGTCGGTCGGTCGCGGCTCAGAGACTGCTCGCATTTCGGGAACTGATTGCGGCTCGGGACAGGCTGGGCATCGGTCGGCGGGTGGTGAGCAATTGCATTGTGCATCATTCGTTTTGTATATTCTGTATATTCTGTTATCATTCTCATTATTACTATTATTATTATCTTCTCTTATTAAACTGTCTTTATCTCAGCCCTC
>NW_009258294.1:67538-68338 GCF_000687185.1 Egretta garzetta
TCCTTTTTGGCGCCCAACGTGGTGCTCAAAGGGCTTGAGATAACGACAGACTATCCAGAGAATATTAAGGAATTTATATCTGTTAAACAGTTGTGGGTCACGATTTGATTCATTTCTTCTCGATCTCAGTTTATCCAATCTGCACCATGCTCCCTCCTTTGCTGTACTTGTTAAACAAGTTGGTGTTGGTTTTTGCAGTTTGCTGTGCTCTGTGGTGACTAAACATGTTTTGCTTGGGAAACTTGTTATTAAAACAATGACCTTGAGCCTTATCTGGTATTTGGGTTTCATGTCGAAGTCTGTACTGCACTTTGGGTACCACCTTGCGGGGAAAATTAGCAATTATACATCGGATTCTGAAAAGTTTGTTCTGGAGGAAATACAGAATGGCACTTTCTCTGCCTTCTTTGATGATGTTTCCTCCTTCATTACAATAACTTTTCAGTATCTTGAACATCCTTGGATAGTTAAGATATATCTATTGATATCTATTTGGAATATTTTTTCAGTTTTGTCCAAAGTTAGTAAGCAACTTAATAATACCATCCAGATGTCTGCCCCAGGGCTGGATAGTTATGAGTGGCGGGGTATCTGGGGTAGTATGGGTAAATGCCTAGAACGATGGGCACCTCCAATGTTTTGGAAATTCACTCCTGAACAAGTGCAGAATCCTGAAAAACTGGTAGAATATTTGGAAAAGGTGTGCTGTCACCCTGGCAATTCTAAGCAAACACAAATCACTGCAATGTGCTGGGGCCTGGCCCATGCTTACCGAACCCTGTTCAACACTCTTCAATACA
>NW_009258294.1:71649-109444 GCF_000687185.1 Egretta garzetta
GCGCAGCCGTTGTATGCTGTTGCTATGACCACAGACACTGTGCTGCAACCCCTCAGCTTTTGCTTTTCCTAGCATTTTCTACATTTCATGCTTTAGTTTTAAAAGCAAAACAAATTCTCTGAACTGATCCTGTATTTAGTCTATGAAAAAAAAATAAGGGGCTCTTGGCAGATTAAAAAGTATTACTTCTTAGCATATGTATGAACAGAACTGTCGTATGTTAACATTACAATAGTCTTTTCTACATTAGGACTTTAACATGGATTAACAAATTTCCCAAAAAGCGTGATCAGTCAACCAAAGTTTCTGTTTTAGCAGAGCAAGGGAGGTAAATGTCATGAGCAGATGAGACCTGAAGGTTCAGTATGTTCTATTGCTTTCCATGAATCAAGGAAATGGAAATATATTTTACAATATTTCTTAAGCTCCATCTTATAATTAGCTAGATTTCTGTTAGGTACTAGCTAAATTATGTGTGGAGGCAAGTTTCTTCCTTTGAAATATAATTCCTTTGATAATAAGAATATAAAATGGGAAATTCTAAGACAATATAATTAAAAACTTAATAAAATCATAATAAAATCTCAATAAATTAAATAAAAATAAAGTTATAATAAAATCTTCAATATGTCACAGATTGCATAGGTAGCTTTTCCAGTGCCCATCAGTTAGCCAAGGAGTCTGCACAATGGAATTTGGTCCTATGATAACCTAAATAGAGATAGAGCACAAAGAAAGAAAGCCTTTAAGATGTCTGACATTAGAATGGGGTCAAGTCTGTTGAAAAACTTTTAGAAAAAAGTTAAAATCCTTTTTAGACCATCTTTTAAAAAGATTAATTGAATTATCTATTCTTCATATTATAGAAGCTGCCATTTTCCCTGAAAAATCAACTGTTGCCATTGTAAGGTCTTTTTGTCTCTACTGAGGACTTGATAACATCACTGCAGAGCAGTGTAAAAGCAAGATCTGCAATTTTCTCTCAGTGATGGAGACACATGCACACAAATTTTGAATCTTGTCCATTGTAGATGGATTTATTTGAATAGATAGTTTCAAAATGTCTCACACAAAACATGAAAAATCGTTTTGTTTTCCATTTTTAAAACCTCATGTTAAAATAGTCGCAGGACCAAATTTAGATTAGATTTGAGAAAGCTATAAAAAAAGCTAATGGAATAGTGAAGGAATTTTCTAGAAATTCCACCATAAAATTTGATGACATAGCAACAGTTAGAAAATATAAGGGACTATATATCTTTAAATTAGCCAATTATTCATTTCTTTCCATTTCATAAAAAACACTGCCCAGTTCTGGTAATGATAAAATGAATAGATTCACTGATCCTAACTGGAGCATGATAAGGACAAATAATACTTATGAACTCCAAGCACTCACATGTGGTATTATTAAACATACAGAACTGTATCTGACCTTAATAATCATTGAAGGAAAGCACATAACAAAGTTGTGTCCTGGTTTCGGCTGGGATAGGGCTAATTTTCTTCATAGTAGCTAGCATAGTGCTGTGTTTTGGATCTAGAACCAGAAGAATGTTGATAACACACTGATGTTTTCAGCTGTTGCCAAGTAGTGCTCAGACTACTCAAGGACTTTTTGAGCTTCTCCTGCTTGCCCAGGTGCATAACAAGCTGGGAGTACAGCACAGCTAGCACAGCTAACCCAAACTGACCAAAGGGCTATTCCATACCATATACCGTCATGCTCAGGGTGGGGTTAGTTAGGTCGGTCGGTCAGTTGGTCGCGGCTCGGAGACTGCTTGCATTTCGGGAACTGATTGCGGCTCGGGACAGGCTGGGCATCGGTCGGCGGGTGATGAGCAATTGCATTGTGCATCATTCGTTTTGTATATTCTGTATATTCTGTTATCATTCTCATTATTACTATTATTATTATTTTCTCTTATTAAACTGTCTTTATCTCAGCCCTCGGCTCTAACCTTTTATTTTCTTTCCGATTCTCTCCCCCATCCCACTGAGGGAGGGGGGAATGAGCGAGCGGCTGCGTGGTGCTGAGTTGCCAGCCAGGTTAAACCACGACAAGCCCTCAGCCCAGGGCTTCACTGCTGGCCGTATTCGATCTAGCTAATGCGAAGTTGGGTTTAATACATCTCAGCAAGCTGCCATGGATAGTAGGATAGAGAAATGAGTCTCGTAACCATAATGGAGTTGGTAGGCCTCAGTTATGTAAAATAGTTACAAAAAAGTTATTTTCCTAATTCATTGCAGAGCTTGCATATTCTGATACTGATTCTTGCCATTTGATCCTTTGAGGACGCTATGTGAACTTGAACATCACCTCCTGCTTCCCAACATGCTTTTTGAGGCCACAGTCCAGGTGTCACTGAAGGCCACAGCCAATTTTTAATTATGCCTGGAGTGCAAGAATGGCTTTGGAAATGTGAGGACCATTTATAGACAAAGCACTCTCCTCAACACACAAATACAGTTTCATATCACCACATAAATAATTCCCCTTCCAGACAATCTCTTCATTTTCTACTTCCTTTTTGAGACTGTAACAACTGTTTGCATATTAAAGTAAAAGTGAAAACGTGTACTTCTTTTAGTTATTATCAACCTTTGCAAGACAGTGCTGTTAGTGCACGCTTAGTATCATGGAACCAAAGTTGATGTCTTTATCAAGCTCCACTGGACAGCAGCAGGAACTGTTACATTACTGTTGATAGTGCTGTATATCAAATGAGTAAGATACTGAAATGAGGTGATATAAATATATTTTTAAGTTCTGTAGCTGAAGCCTACCATCCAAAATGCCAGTGCTTGAATTCCTGAGTGGTTGATAGGAAGCCTGAAGTTTTGGTACTTCATTAGAAAAGCAGGATGTGTGGTGTATAACAGATGATGTGGAAAAACTTGTCCTCTCTAGGTAAGCTCTACTAGAGAAGGAACATAGTAATCAACAAAACAAGGCTTTCCTGAAGACTTTATGCAGGTAGAGAGTGGTGGGACACTGGTATTTTGCAAAGGCATTTTCTGGGTATCACTATGACTATAGCTGGGACATCCATCTTTTCCAATGTCTCTGGCAGAGGGTCATCTCCTGCCTTTCCCACCTCAAAATGCCTATGGGGTCTGCATGGCTGGCATGTCATTCACATTTTTCTGCCTTCTTCTTTATTTTACCATTAATAAATCCTTTAAAAATGTTATTAATTGCAAGGTGTGTTTACATAATATTTGTCCCTAAATAGGCTATTTGCCTTAGTGTGGAAGGCCATAAAGAAAACAAGGCCTTTGAGAGTTGGTGGCAGGTGGAAGGTGAAGATGGAGTTAAGAGAAACAGCAGAAATAAGCATCAGTCAGGAAAAAGTGCCTTTGGAAGATTCAATTCCCCCACTCTCACATACTTACAAAGAGAGCACAGATACCAGTTTGCTGCCATTTTTTTTCCCTTTTGCTTTTACTGAAGGTATTAGGACATCAGGGAAACTTGATTTTAATTGTAAATCATAGATCAAGCTCAACTCTGGACCTATGGACTTTTCTCTCTTCTTCATGTGTCCAATCATCCAAACCATTGACTTCTGACAGCTGCCAAAGAGATCATTGGAATTTTTTTTGGAAAAAGGTCAGCCTACCCAGGAATATGGGTGTGTGATAGGGCAATGCAGGATAAGCTTACTGAGAGAAAAAAAAAAAGTATTATAACAGTGGTTTTGTTGAGATGGATTGCTCTGCGACAGGCAGCAGGAGATAAGATTTCACAGTCTGAGTCAGACTGGAACTGTGAGGCAGGCAATCATACATGGTCCCAAACCAGCCAGGATTCATGGGACTAAAGGCACAGCCATTATTTCTGTAGAGCTAGAGCACAATTCTCCCAAGTGATGAGGAACGAACTGGGAGACAAAAGAGTATGTGTGTCCCACCTGTAGCACCAATTCAACCAAGAAACCTCGGAAGAGACCACTGTATCCTCTTCTGTGTCTCCCACTCATGATGTGGTCACAAATTAAAAGATAGAGCGATAAAGTACAGTGTGGAAGTAAATAGTACTTAGTAACAGTAAAATGCACAGACACATCCATTGGTAAGGTTGTTAATACTTTATGCTGGAAAGGAGCTCTGGCAGTCTCCTAGTCCAACCTTCCACTCAAAATCCAATTGCCCAGACTTGGCCTGACAAGTTTGGTTTATTTGCAAGGATGGAGATTCACAACCTTGCTGGGCAACAGTGTTTGACTACTCTCATTGTGCTGTTGTTTTTTTTAAATAATATGGACATAGATGAAAATGAACAGGAAATGTGTTCTGCAAATGTGTCCTGGTTTCAGCTGGAATAGAGTTAATTTTCTTCCTAGTAGCTGGCATAGTGCTGTGTTTTGGATTTGGGATGAGAAGAATGCTGATAACACATTGATGGTTTAGTTGTTGCTAAATAGTGCTTAGGCCAGTCAGGGACTTTTCAGTTTCCCATGCTCTGCCAGGTGCACAAGAAGCTGGGAGGGGGCACAGCCAGGCCCAACTGGCCAAAGGGCTATTCCATACCGTACGACGTTATGCTCAGCATATAAAGTCTCATCCGGGGAGCCGTGATCGCTGCTCAGGGATGGGCTGGTCATCGGTCAGCAGGTGGTGAGCAATTGCATTGTGCATAAATTGTTTTGTAAATTATTACTATTATTATTGCTATTATTATTATTACCCTCTGCTGTTTTATTAAATTGCCTTCATCTCTACCCACGGGTTTCACTTTTTTTCTGATTCTCTCCCGCATCCCACTGAGGGAGGGGGGAGTGAGCAAGTGGCTGTGTGGTGTTCAGCTCCCTGCCAGGTTAAACCACAACAAAATACTAGGTAATGTCTTGAAGAATTATTGAAAAATTAATCTGATAAAATTGAAGAAAATGTAACTTGATAGTTTAATGAATGTAGGATAGTCTGAGTAAATGCAAGTTCAGATGCCAAGGCTGTATACTGCTCTAAATGGGTATCAGTCCAGCATAAGATGATGGGTGTAATTAAAAGCAAAATTTGAGCATATGAATTTTACAGAATGCTTTGAATAAACTTGTTTGGATGCATATTCTCGGCAATGCACTGAACTCAGAGTACCTTCAGCATGAAACATGAAAATGAAACTGGAACAGCTCACAGATTCCTGAGAAACTTGGTGGTTTCCTTCTAACACAGTCAGTTGTTTTGTCACATAAAGCCTGAATAAGATCAGCCTACATGCTGTGCTATCAGTGCATGTTTTAAAATGATCATGAGAGTTGGATAGTTTCTGCTGTCATGCAAACAGGATAAAGCTACTTTGTGAAACAATCATCTTAGCTGTTACACGATCTGATAATTCCAATGACTGCATAAAGATCTAATGTGAGTATAATGCTGCTAAAATGCAAATCTATATTTACTGTATTTCTGACTGATGGATTGCAGATTTTTTTCCTATATTCTTAAGATTTTCTTAAATCAAGTTTATTTTCAAATCGTTTGTAGGTAGTGGACTCTGATTCTGAACCAGGGGTTGGATAAGTCCCAGAGCCTAAAACACAAGTTCATATAAATTCAACCCTAGGGAGTAAAAAGTTTTAGAAGCTGAACTTGTCTTGCAACTCAGTCTTCTGTCATAGGCAAAGGCAGAGGAGTGGTGCTTGTGAGCCTCTTCAGCTTATGCATTGGGCTGTCACTGTTTTTAAATCTTTCATTCTGAATTTCAGGGAAGAGTTGTAAGGAGAAAAAAAAAATCTGTATATATTTTTATCTATATGTTCCCGCTTACTTTCTTCTGGTTGTTTTTAAACCCCTACTTGAAGATGGTAGGTTGTTTTGATTGTGCAGCAAATCTGGGGACTTTCACCTTCTGCGTTCCCAGGAGGAGCACAGGCTAGGAAGAGGAGAATTTCTTGTGCTTCTCTGAAAAGTCTTTCTTTCTGTAGAAGCCAGGGATATGAAAAAAAATTTGCAGTGTATCACCCCAAAGCGTTAGCCTGTATTGTTCAGTGCTGCTGCTAAGAACTGAAAGGCATGTGTTCTCTACAATCACAGCTGCATCTTAAATGCAGTTAATGACATTTTCTATGATAAAATTTCAACCCAATCTTATCCTAACATCTATGGCAAAAAAAAATACTTAGTCGAGGTTTTGTTAGAATTATTATATTTGATGTTGAACAAAAAAAAGTGACAGCGAAAAAGATACAACAGGCGACAGTTAAACAATGCAGGGAAAGTGAAAACTCATGGCAAAGGTGAGCAAAGAAAGAAACTAGAAATGATATCTCTTCACCTGAAAGACGAAGTGAGATGGAGAGCAGACTGAAATGATGCAAACAGGCTGTCATGGGTGATGTGAACATCAGATATAAAGACCCAACAGCAGATTGGCCGCACAGTGAGGTGGACAGCAAGGGACTGCAGTAAAGGGTGCAACAGCAGAGAAGAAACAGCAGGTGAGAGGGGGTGTGGGTGAGGTGGGTCGGAGAGAATGAGGGCAGAAGACTACGTCCACCAGACATTACTGAGACAGGCCTGAGGAACGGACTTTGAACAGATGTTAATATGCATTGCTATTTTTTTTTATGAAATCCATGAAATGGAAACAAAGTACCTTCTTTCTGATGGTGAGGTATAGGACAGATGTAGTTTGTGCAAGGATTTAATGCCGCTTTTTTGTTGTTTATTTTCTGACCTAGGATTTTTAACTTTTTTTTTGTTTTTTTAACTGGATCCCTCACTGAAAGGAAAATCAGTTTTGTTATTTCATGAGGAGGTTGAAAACTTGTGTCTTTTTGTACATGTGAGAGTGTTGGAAGGAGGCTTTTGAAACTGCAAGATGCATAGAAGATAAAGGAGCTTCAGTAACAAAGACAAAGAAAGCAGTGACGAGGACCACTCAATCTTTTGCAGAGTACATATGTGTATGAGAAGATAGTCTGTTTTCCAACAAAATGAGCATAAAACTTGGTTTCATGCAGGAAGATCTGAATTGCATCAAAACAAACTAGCTTAGGCATGAGCAGCGATACAGTCATGTTAGCTTGGTCTTGCTCTGATGCTTTCTTTCAGTCAGAAGGAGCCAAATAGGATGCCGGCAGTGTTAACACATCTTGATTGTTTCTAGTATTCAGATGAGTTTTTCTTTCTGGACGTTGTGTTATGCTTTGTGCAGGCACTACTTTTGCCGTACAAAAATACAAAAGCTATCAAAGGAGAGGGAATAGGAAAAGGGTGACCTGAGCTGATCTCTGTAATGTTATAGAGTGTGTCAGTGGCAGAGCAAAAATGTGGAATGTAGGAATGAACAAATTAATAGCAAGAGTGCTGTTTCAAATCTGTAACAAAGTCCATCAGCTGACAAATCCTCACCAGTCTTTCAGATCACCTGGTTTGCCAAAGTGCACTTGACAGTTCGTGTGGAGGTGAACACAGGCCACCCGGCCAGCTTCCTCCCAGCTGTGGAGTGCAATAATGCGCTTTTTTCCAGGATCTTTGTAAGAACACCTGTGTTAAACCTGCTAAAACTGAGCATGACCACATCATAAGTGCTGTCAGTGTGCTAACTTGGTCTGCAGGGAAATAAGATACAAACAGGGGTCTGCCTACAATACCTACTTAACTTTAAAAGGACCAAGTACCCTTTCTTTAGTGCTTTAATCCTTCAATCTTTTGCACTGAAGTCTGAGCAATTATTGTGAACTTTATGTATGTTTGACTTCTGCTTTAAACCTGGAGAGGAGCTGGTATGCTTGGAAGCTTGTTTATATTGTCCAGCTGTTCTGATTATTCTAGTGGAAAATATGCTCTTGATCTACAGAACTCTCCTTTCTTACTGCTGCTAAGTGTCCTTATGTAAATGCTAAATGTGTTTACTGTTCTTAATCGTCCATTCACTGGACAAACATTTTAATAGCTGAAATGATGTTTCCAGGAAAGGGCTATGCATGATTTGTTAGACTATAAGGTCCCTGAATCAGTGACTGTGCCTCTGGTTGTGTTCATTTAGTGGACAGCATAAAGAAGATGTATCCTGCACAGGATCCTTTGTTATCCTTCTGTTGACAGCAATCATAGAATGATAGAATGGTTTGGGTTGGAAGGAACCTTTGAGGGCTGTCTAGTCCAATCCCCCTGCAATGAGCAGGGACAATCATAGCAAGGCTACTAACCAAAGGAGTAGACTGCAAAATATCCTACCATTTCCATGTTCCTTTGCTTAGAAAGATTCTTGCGAACTCTTCAATATTGTCAACACTGGGGAGTTGTCACTAGCTGAGGTCAAATCAGTGCTAACACTTCTCACCAGACCAGTCCCAACCTCCCTCGTCAACTCACTGTGGTTCACAAAATGAGTGTTCTCTGAATATAAGATGCAGTAGGTGAAAAAATAAGCACATACTGGAGATCTATGCAAAGCACAGCTTCCTAAAATAAGTATCCCAGCTTCTGCTCAAGAGCTTCATGGTTTAAGCACCTAGCAGAGTTTGACGTTCCCTTTTGCCAACACTGTTACCTCCTGAGAGAATCCTTATAACATACAGCTCTGTTAGGAGAAGCACCTCTTCACTTCGGTCTGTAGAATTGAATGAAATCTATACTTTATTTTGAAAACCGAATAATGTGTTGCAAACAATATTGGGGCCTAGAGCATACAGCTTATGCAGTTTGAAATGGAAATGCCAAGTCTAAATTTTCTGAGGGAACAAGAAACACCTTTCTCACTCCTTACCAGGAGAATTTTGGGTAACCACTTGAGATTTTATGTGCACTGGTGCATTCTGTTGGCCAAAAATTATTTTTTTTTGGAGATGAGTGTTATAATCCCTCTGGGTGTGTGAGCTGGGGCCAGGACTAAAGTCATAGACATGATCAACTGAATCAAAAGGAGGAAAACTATACACAGCGCTGTTTTGACCTTTGGTGGAATGTTAGCAATTTATTACCATTGCCCTCTGGATTTCACTCAACATTCACTAAGAAAACTTACCAGAATACTTTCCTTTTGGGCCAAAGAAAGTCAAGTATGGGTTTCAACTTAGCACTTTCAGTAAAATAAAAAAGCTGTATAAAAAAGAGGATTATATTCCTCCCTTTTTCCATTCATATTGTCATGACCGTGTTTTCATTGTTGCTATTCAGATTTTTAGTCTTGGCCCCAACATCCTCACTGAAACTATCAGAACTCATAAAAGCCATGACGGTTTTTAGATGTCTGATGCTATGGTTTTCATCACCTCCACACTCAAGGTTTTATTCAGCTTCATTTTCATAATCACACAGCACTGTGTGAAAACTTGCTTTTTCTTCTGCAGGTTGGTCTGGAAAATTAAGTTATTAAGAGGATCCGAATTGCTGTTGAAATGTCACGCGACTTCCTCATGTTCTAGATGTGGATTTCAATTCCTGACTTCGCTGCCAGAACCACTAAGTGCTGATTTTTATGGTGCAGTGTTCCTTTGTTATATCCCTATGAAGTTGTAACAGACAGATGATGAATATGCTTTAGAAATGGCCTTTTGCTCAAAGGAAAAAAAAGACAGTGCTGTGCACAAACTTGTTAGGATTGTTGTGCACACGGACTAGGGCATAGCAGGGCATGGCGTATGTTTTACAAAAGATAGGGAGAAAATGAGGGCTATTCTGTAACAGTATGAACGGTTGGTACTGCAAGTTCAGAAGAAATCATCTTCCAGATGCTGGTGCAGATCTCCTTTACGGAAATGTGTCAGGATTCCTGGCAGAGCCACGTGATTAAGTTGTGTGGGCAGATTGCACTGAGGTTGTACGACAGGTTGATGTCCACTAGTAAGATCATGGAAATAAAGGATAGCTTCCGATAGAGATCCTTGCTGACAGTATCTTGATCCTTCTACTAGAGATCCTTGCTGAACCCCACAAGCATTCCACAACTCTGCTTTCAATATCACAAGCAAAAATGTTTCCCTATTTGGGTTCTTCTATTTATTTATGGTATGTGTCATGTTCTTCTCACACTAATCCAGCTGGTCAGGCACTCTTACTTGGTACTTAATAATTACGATTGCTATCTGCTTGGGCTTTGATTATGCATCCCCTTATTTGTTTCTATCCTTTTCTCTCAGTAATATTTGTATTTTAAGAAGTCCCATCCCCTACATTATGCAAGATACATGCTGTACATTCTTAACGTACCCCAAGGGATAAAAAGAATGCAGATCACCTCAAATGTCCCATATGAGGCTAATCCAGGTATCTAAACATTGTTGTAAAATACTGTTCCATTCATTGTTCAGTTCTTCCCTCTATGTCTACCTCTTTCTAGGTAGGCTGTGTGGAGAAGTGAGCATAGCAGGAGACTGACGACAGTAAATTTCTTTATAGTATTAACTGCAAAACACTGTGGTGTCTACATAATGAGTGAAATTTAACCTGGCTGTCAGGGCAGTACAAGATCTTTGTTTCTGCAACCAAGAAATGGGAATACTGATGCTGATATTGTTTATTAGCTCCTTTCTCATACAGCTAAAATAATAATGATTTATCATACATAGAGTAGGGGCATCTCAGTCAGTCTTCTGATAAAGGTAATTAGCTTTCATGTATATGCAATAAGCCTGCTTACTGTAGTTTGCATATCCACCTTTACAGTAACATGAAAGTCACCTTTAGCTGTGACATCCAAAGATTAAGGTCTAAATTTCCAGGAAAAGTCCTCTAATTTTGGCTGCTTTGTTAAAGCTTGATCCTGACTTTTGGATGTAGTGAGAGCTCAAAGGTGGAAGCAATCAGAAAAATGCAGCACCTGAAAAAATCAGATCCAGAATGTTTCAAGCTGAGCCACAAATGAATAGGGAAGTAAAATTAAAAACCCTCTCCAGTAAGTCTAGCTCTGGGGAAGTCTAAAATAGTTCCTTCTCTTCTTTACTTCCTTATGCTTATTTCTGAATCTCCTTCACTAATTTTTCAGATTATATTATATGTTAGCATGCTTTATTCAAAGTACTTCTTCCTTCTTATCTATTGTCTCATTACTTTTATTATAAATGCTTCCCTCATTTTTGGCTTTTTTGCTTTTTAATTAAGTTGATCTGTATACAGAAGTATGAACAATAGTTTGCGTGTTACTGGAACAGGAAGATACTCTAAAATCTGGACTTTCTCCTTTTGCATTATGCTTGTTGGCTGTTGGTTTACTGTCAGTAATACAAAGTGCTTTGTACATGTCAGTCACTGCCATGTGCAAAGTAAAATAATTAGCAGCACTAAGTCTTAAAACCTAATATGTTCTGAAGCAAACTTTGATTTACTCACCCCAAGATTTCTAGTAGCTCACGCTGAGTTCCAGCAGTCTGCTGGTCTTGACGTTAAAGAGCTCAGACAGTAAGTATCCTCAAAAAAGAATGCAAAGCAGAGTTGAAACAAAATCAGGGTTAGTGATCTTGTAAACTAGATAGGCGTTAGTGCAGGCAGTTAAAAAAGTCTGTTTGTGCATGCTTATGAAGCTTTCCTGCATGAGAGAAGCCAACTGCAATTGATTTTTATTACTCACGGATAGAGTTTCAAGTTGTTGTAAAAGCACTGCCCTGTCAGACTATTTAAGACTGCCTGTAAGCTGCAGATCCTGAAAGCCTTGCAGGTGAAGTTGTGGAAATATTTTCTTTTCCTTCATTGCTGCAGGTCAGTGGTTCATATTCCGTGTGTGGGCATGGGTTGTTTTAAAAAGCATTTTCCTTGTTTCTAGTGGTAGTCTAGTTTTTATTTTCACTGATTTTTAGCTGCGATGGGCTTTGAAGGCTAGCGTGGCTTTGATCTGTCTCAGTAGGAGGTGACTGTTGCAAGTTCTGAATGCAATCCTACATTTGTTTCAGATCCACCTGAGAAAATGTTCCAGATCCTCACAATGCTGTTGCTGGAAACGCAGCTCTATGTGGTTTCAGGTGAGAGAGAAACTGCCTTTCGATTCCACCAGCAGAACCAATGCAGCAAATACCGCTACACCCTCAGTACATGGGCTTCTGCACCCCCAGTCATACTTGCACGAATAGCCAGTGATGCTCAGAGCCTCCGCTTTCCAGCGTCTTACAGAAGGCACCGCATACTAATTAGGCAGAGGACAGCTGTCCGTCACTTTCCACAGCTGGGCTTCTTTAAAGCATAGTCTATGGGCAGCTGGGGCGCCCAGCATTAGCAGGCATGGCTATGAGAGGGAGGATGACTGAAGCAACCTAAGCCCAGTGTAAATTAAACAACCCCAGTGTCAGGCAAGGAAGTAAAGCCGCATGTATTCCCTTGTCTGCGCCTGTAGCAGGAGCAGCTTGGCTAAAACCCAGATGGGGCTTGGCACTTTTTCATATTCTTTGCTAAGAGGAATTGAAGATTTCCCTGTAAGTATCTCACGAACACATGAATTAAAAGGAACACATAAACTGGTGGCATGAACTTCTCTGTTGAATGTCACTATCAATATTTCCAAGTGCTTCTGAATTAAATCTACCGATACATGGTACATCCAATATGGAAAGTAGTAACAAGGTACATTGAATCACGTATCGTAAATAACTCTCCTTTATTGACACACCTTAAAAACAATATGAATTTCAGATTTGGTGAATGACTAAGAAGATTATTGCTATATACTTTTTGTAATACTGTTGCATATCTCCGAGGAGACGCATGGGATCAAATGATATTCACATGGCCCCCGGCTACATAGCATTTCTTCCAAGTTACACGTGCTTATCCAGTGCAACTCTTACTTGTTTCACAGGAGTTACACTGGCTTTTCTCTTTGTAAAGAATAATGAAATTAGATTTACTATTTCCACAATTAATTGTTGCTTTTACTAGGATCCTAGGACATATAAGATACAACTGTAGTTTCATAGAAGTGCTCCCTGTATAGTCACTGACTCAGCCTGAAGTTATTTCCAAAATGTGAAAAAAACCCTTGTCCATCTTGTACTTGTCTTTCACACTCTGTAATCAATACAGAGTATAGATAATTTGCCAGAAGTACTACTGACATGGTAAAAATGTTAGTGTGAACAGGGACAAAAAAATGCTTAAAACTTTTAGTCAAAGCAGTAAACCTGTGCCTGACTACGTGAAACTCTTTGCCCAAGTTTAAAGAAAATAAGAACATATTTTAATACAACAAATGAAACTGTTCTATTTTCCTGCCATAGCTTTATTTACAGTCGAAGTTCCTCAACAGCTATACGTTGTGGAGTATGGGAGCAATGTGACCATGGAATGCAGATTCCCTGTGAATGGCTCTTTAAACCTAGGACTCCTGACTGTTGTTTGGGAGCAAAAAAGGCAGGGCCAGACGAAATCAAGAGAGGTGTACACACTCCGCAATGGGAAGGCATTCCCTCCATCCCAACATCGCGATTACACAGAGAGAGCAGTGCTTCTGCACAGTGAACTGAAATTGGGACGAGCCATCCTTCAGATCACCAGCGTGAAGATCACAGATGCAGGATCATACCTTTGTCTCATTGACTACCAGGGTGTGGACTACAAGTACATTACTTTGGAAGTAAAAGGTTAGTGGCTGAATTGAATGTAAGTATATATTCATTGAGATGTCTACTAAATTCCTACGGGCTTGGAGAAACTGATTAATTTGGAGGAATTTGTTGCTCGTTCTCTCACCAAGACCCTGTGCTCAGCCCCCAGGTGAACCAAAGTGGTTGTCTTAGTGCTGGCTGCTCTTCGGTTCAACGACTAGCTGAGCTTCTCTAGGAGAAGCCTGTGCCAGACAGGGAGAGCAACTGCTCCCTCTCCATCCTTCACCCCTCCTCCTTCTTTCCGCACCTTCTTCTCCAGTGCCTCCACCCCCTGCCTCTTATTTCACCCCCTGCCCTGTTGGGTCACTTCTGGCCATTCCTAAAAGTTTCTCAGAGGTGCTTAATTTACTTAACAAGCCCTGCTTCAACTACCCAAGTGGCTGGGAATTTCCTGAGTGACTGGAGCAACCAGAGCAAAGACATGTGATTTTCTGTGTTTGTCAAAGCCAAATGGACATTCGTAATAAAGGCATACGTTACTGGATAGCATGATAGACCAGTCCTTTGAAAGGCCTCTGGTGTTTTCCACTGACTGCAGTATGTCCATGTGATACAAGGCAGCATTCCTTTCCCACCCAGACATTTAAATAACGAGCTTTGTCAAACACAAAAATGGATACAGCCATTTTTAAGACCCACCATAGTTCCTCCGAACTGTCCTCACAGGAGTTCTCATTTTGTTCTAATATGATGAAAATACACACTTGTTTATAAGCTATGGTAAAGCAAACATTAAAACCAGCCCTTTTTTACAAGTGGCATATTCAAAAAGTGAAAATAGAGTCCCCTGAGACTTCACTTGTTTCCTCTGTATTGATAAATTATAAATTCAGCGTCAAGTGCTGCCTGGTATGAAGTAGTGGAGTAAGTTCTGTCACTGTAGGCATAGGAAAGATTGAATAACGAATACTGAGTTCTTCTACAAAACATCCTTCATCATTTCAAATAAGTGTACCTCAGAGACAGCCATAGACAAAATATGGCTAGAGGGAAGGAGTGAAAGTGAAGTGGGAAAATTACTATTGTTGCATAAAGCAATTCACTCAACTTTTTCTTACGCAGCATCCTACAAGAGAATAAACACTCATGTAATGAGAAAACCAGGTGAAGACAAGTTTGTTTTTATGTGCCAGTCAGAAGGCTTTCCTCTGGCAGAGGTTTTCTGGCAAAATGAGAATAACTTCAATCTCAGTGGATCTGCAAATACCACCTATACACTGACCGCAGACGGCCTCTACAATGTCACCAGCATCCTGACGCTCAAACCACACAGGAGCGAGAACTACAGCTGCGTCTTCTGGAGTAAAGAGCTGAACGGAGGAACTTCAGCTCACATTTCCACTTTAGGTTTGTATCACCTTGAACTTGTACAAGACAGAGAGCATTTGTACATATATCGTGTCCTGTGATCCATCACTGGAATTCGGTTCTAGAAAAAGGTGTAACATTGATGCTCTGGAAAAGAAACAAGTCGGTATTATTGATGCCTTTGAAGCTGCAGCTAGCTTGCAATCCAACAAGCCAGGCTGTAATTTTCCTGAGTATTTTAATTTTAGGGTAGCCCCCCAGTATTTGAATGCCAGTACAGAGGAAATTCTTTAATCTGCATGGGTGTCTTCCCTGATCTAGCCTCCTAATTAATTGCTCTTCAAATGAGATACAGATAAATTGCAGTAGTGCTCACTCAAATGCAATACAAATGAGAGATTTGACTAATATTTTTGTAAAGTTTCTTATAGTAATATTGCAGAATGAAGTATTCCTAAAATGAGTGTGAAACACTACGTTGATCAGTTTTAAGAATGTTCTGTTCAGTCAGAGAAAGCCTTTGGTGAATCAGAATTTAAAACTCCATAAATTCCTGTTTTGCAAGTTATAGATTTACTTTCTTTTCATGTTTTTAACAGCCTTAATGAGTACACAGTATAGCGGACAAAAATCACTGATCTTATTTATCATCCCCACGTGTGTGATGGTAGCTGTCCTTCTCTCTGCACTACTGATCTTTCGAAAGAGAAAATCATTTGTGAATGGGCAATCCAAAAAAGGTACATTTTGCTTCAGATAGCGGATCTTTTCACTTATTCTTTATTTTCTCCTGTGAACAATCTTTTGGAAATTGTAGTAACTCCAGGCATGCTTGAGTGACTTCGGTCACATCTTATTTCTAGATGCACTTTGTTCTAAAATGAGATCTTGAATCATTTGAGTTGGGTTTTATTTTCCTCACCTTGTTACTTAAGTGAGACAAGGTATATGGGAAGATACATTTTTTTATCTGACCAGCTACTATTCCGTAAGAAATCCAAACAAGCTTTGGCTTGGGTAAGGAGGGCTGTAAAAACATAGTTTGAATGGCGTTTCTCTTCATGGCTGCAAAGACATTGTAGCTACAGCATATGACACAGAACTTTTATTATCAATCTCCATTAAGGCTGTATAACTAAAATGGTATGCTGTACTGGACTGTTACAAACAGTGTTTTCTTTCTTTGCTTGCAAGTGCAACTGTGGAAAAGAAAAAGCAAACAAGCTATTATCCTAGTCTTTTCTTGCATATGAATAGACTCCAGTAAACTCAGATGAATGTATTTATTGTCATGAAATGAAAGTCTTGCTATTAAGGACTTCAGACTTTGGTTCAGAACTTGTAAAAGACAAGAAGCATAGAGAAATTTATGTAATTGGTGTGAGTTAATAATAAATGTGCTTAAAGCTCAGTTTAATCTAAAAATTTATTGAATTGTATTGTTTCTTTCAAATCTAGAAATGTTTAAGCTAAATTTGTGTATATTTACTTTAACAGACAGGAAAAGAAAACTGAACCCCAACCTGAAAGATGAGAACAGTAAGTCATAGGGTTTTCTATATTTATGCTTACAGCTTTTTCTTTCTTAGAGCTGAAATCTGTATAGATCTGTGGATGGCAACTTAAATGATGTTTCACCAAAATAGACGCTAGTTTTGAATTTAAATTCAACTTTTCTTTGTTTTTCTAAAAATGCAGTATCTAACAGTACCAGACTTTCTCATGGCTGATGCAAAAATGTATAAATGTTTGTTCACTTTCACTCAGATACAGATAGCTTGCATACATAGCTCAATATACACCTCTGTGTACTAACTGCAGTTCTAGCAGCTTCAGCTGAGTAGGATACACACAGAAAGCTGGTTGTTTTGGAAGGCATCAAGATTTTTGTGGTAACAGTTGGTTATACTTTTGGCTCAGGCCACATGTTTTAACAAAAAATGAAATGATACCTCCTTTATCTGGAATATTAGGTCATCCACTCAGCCACTTCTTGTCTCACGAGTATGTGACTTCCCTTGACATCCAGGAATTTTTACATTGCAGAGGGAAGGTAATGCCTAAGAAAGTATCGGGATGCATATAACGGTCCTGTACCAAAACTGAACTGAAAAAAGAGATCATCATAGAAAACTATAAAGCAGTATGATAAGAAAGCTCTTAAAACACCTACTTCTATAAATCAGTTTTGTTACCTATAAATAAAAGTCTGATAGGTTAATATGTTGTCAGGAGAGAGGCCATGGCCAGTGCTAGGTACAATGGTGTTGGCTTCAGCTGTAATTCCTTGGTGTCCAAGCAGAGCCTAACAGAGCCTATTTGAGGCCAGACCCAAGGCTGCCTAATGTGCTCCAGGAATATGAATGATTCTCCCCCAAGGAACAAAACTGGAGCAAAACTGTGATGCAGCTGACCAAACAGCCTGAAGAAAGAATACAGAGAAGTTTCTGGACACACAGGCAGCTTTGGGTTTTTCCAAGGACAGGATTTACTTGAGAAGCCACCTGTGTTTCTCACTGCTAAAAAAAAAAAATACATCATGAAGTCACCATCTTAAAAAGTAACTTTCATAGGTAAAATGAAACCTAGGGATTGGATGGAGAGGGCATGAACGCGCTAATTCCCATGTCACCTCAGATTGTACTGCTCGCATCTTGCCCGTAGCTGTCCAATCCATCGCCATTGGTAGATATTACAGTCAAAATGACACTTTTAGAAAAACACTTTCACCTTTCAGAAATCAGCACTTGTTGTAGTCAACACCCTTTTTTATTTTTCACATGATGGTATGAAACTTCAGTAGACTTATGCCATGTGCAAATGAACAAAAGCTCAAGGCAAGCAGCAATCTGGAGGATAGCGTTGGTGCGTGTCCAGACATAATTCCAGTGCATGTTGTCTGAGCACGGCGTGGCTTCATGTGGTTTTTTGTATTACTGTTGTAGAGCTTTTTCACTTTGTAGGGCCTAGCCTCCTCTGTGCGCTTACTGAAATGAAGAAATTAAAGGAGACCAGGCTGCTTTTTGTGGTTTTGTTTTACTTCTTCATTTTAACAACCGAAAATCTTTGTGCAACATGCAGTAAGTCATATGACAAACATTTATATTTCTCAGCATCATTTATTTTTAAGAAACACTGGAAAGAACCTTTTTTCCATGATGAGTGTGTAGTTGAAGCATAAAAGCCACAGATACTTTACCAGAGAGCCTTGGAAATGACAGACATAGCCCTGGTTACAGGAACAAGGATTGTTCATGTTATCATTTTAACTTACAGCTCAAGCTGTATAAGCGCTGAAGATGTAGGACATTTGACCTCATCGCTGCTAGTCCCAGTTCTGCAAACTTTTATTCAGACGCACAGATTTTACTGACAAGCATTCCCGTGGATGCTATCTAACCACATTTCAGTTTTGTTCTTTCATTTATATGGCTGATAGTGATAGCTTTGATGTAATAGAAAGCTCAGAATTTGGACCACAGATAAGAGAGAGAGAGAGAAATTTTCCCTCTGAAAACATTGCAATAGTATGTCTTTGTAATTAAAGCTTTGTAAACAAAGCTTTAAGGAGCCACTGTAACTTCAGCACCAGAAAAGCTTGCATACAATGAAGATAGAGCTTTCACTCTTTTCCACTCAGTTGCTAAAATCAGGCTATTTATTTGCTTAAATTATTGCAGATTTTTGAAATAATGCTATTCCATTTTCTTTCTTCAAGGAGATGATTTTAACTCTCAGACTGAGGCTTTATACTTGTCAACTGTCACAGCTTCGAGAGACAGTGGGAGTGTGGGTCTGTGAAAACTCTTCATCTCACATGCCATAATTTGCACTTTCTATATCTGTTTTTGGGTACTTCAGAGGAAAGCACTTTAGCTTTGGGATGAACAGTGAACTCATGGGGATTTATTGGCACTGCAGCAAAGGAAAGCTATGCCTCTTCAGATAACGTATCTTGAAGTTACTGAGAATTATGCTGTCATGAAATGTGGTTTACCATTGTGAAGAGGTTATCTGGGTGCCTTTTATACACTTTACTTTTGGACTTACTGTTGCCCAAGGCATTTTTGTTTAAGAATGCCTTTATTAACTGTTCCAGTCTCAGGAGTGGTGCTTGAATTCAAACATCTTGTGGGAATTTGAATAGAAGCTGTACATGCTACCTTATGTCTAAACAGTCATCTTTCAGGTGGAGACATCATTACATACTCGTATCTCGTTTCCAAACTTTCCAACACATTAAACTGGAAATTACTACAAGTACCCACCAGCATGGCAATATATGGAAGATATTTCATATCACAAAAGGAATAAGAGATTGAAGTTAAATCAAAGGATGGACAAAAAAAAAAAATCCCAACACCAACAGTGCATCAACATTATGCCACAGAAGAGAACTTTAGTGCACAGCCTATGTAAAACCCCATAAGTAAGTCAGGTATAAAAAAATGAACCGTGATGCTATGCGATGTGACAGTAAGAAGTTTACATTCGAACTGATTACTCAACAGAGTTTTCTTTAGGCGGAATTTGGAAGCAAAAGTGAAAATGAAGCTCAGACAGATTTCTCCACTGATTATTTTTAAACAGTAATTTTAACTTTTCTGAGGAAAAGATGAGTCTTCTCCATGCCAGGCACTTACCTGTTTTACTTCCCACTACTGGAATGCCTAAAAGTGCCTCATTCAACTCCGAACATGCTGTGTGCTGGGTGTAGCTTCTACAGTGCCAGTTTTGAAAAAATGCCCAACAGGAAACACCTCTGCATCTTGGATAGTCATTAGATAATGAAGCAAGGGCACTGGGTAGGATTTGTCACATAATTTTCAAAGAGCACTGGATGCTAAGATAGATGTAACAGGATTGAAGAAAGGTGTTCACATGGAAACTACTTTTGTCATTACCTTGTTTGGAAGAGAGCTATCTGTTTGACAAAAAAATATCATATCAGTAATGTTAAGGTTTTCTTCATAGCACTTGCTTTGGATTTAGATGGGAGCTGCTTCTCCAGTGGCACATTGCAGCTATTTACTCCAGCACGAAGTGAACTTACGGTGCTGCTGTGAGGCCAGAAAGACAGCATTCACACCCTCTTCTGTTTCACCAGGATTTTCAGCTGATCTTAAACAGCAGGGCTGCTGTTGGTTTCACTTGTGGAAGAGAAAAAATGAATCTCTCTCTGTCACCACCTCTACTTTAGCAGTTTAGCAAGTTGAACCTTTAAATACTCATTTGTAGCCATTGGATTCGGCTGAGACAAATCCGCACTAGGCTTGCTATGTCCTTGCTGACGTGGCAAATCAGGTAGATGTCAGAGAATCAGAGACAGCTTCTTGAAGCATCACTTAGGTTCAGATGCAATAGCAGCTTGGGGACCGCCCTTGCACCATCTAGCAATACCTGAGGGTCAGTGCATAAGGTCAATCTCTCTCCATGCCAGATTTGTACACTGCTGGGAGCTATGAGCCCCTTCTGTCAGCCACAGTGAAAACTGTAACCCTTTTTTCTATTTCTTTTTTTTCCTCATAATCATAAAATGGAAGTAATTCAAACGGAATTTATGTGGATAAACATAAATAGTACATCACAGCCTTGGAATTAGATTATAGTGATTATCATTGTTCCTTACTGAAATGAAAGTCATCCTGACATTACCCTGACATATATTACATGCTGCTGAGTAAATGTTGCTGTGGCGTGGGCAGGGTAGAACAGGTGTGAGCGGCGCTTCCCGCTTCCTTCCCATTTTGCAGGCATAGCAAACACTACCCTGCTTTCCCTCTTAATGGTCTGTACACTGAAAGGTTTCACCTGGCATCCCTGGGCAGAGGCAGCTCAGCTTTGCACAACAATCCTGTGCCCTATCTGCTCCATTTCATATGAAAGGAGCAATAGTACTATTTACTGTAATAACCATAAGAATACCCAGAAATATATCTTGGTTTGCAAGTTTCTATTTTTGCCAGCTCTCACTGGATACTTATGAACTGCAATAAAATAAATCAGCATGATTGTCACATCTTAGTATGTGAAAGTTAGCTTGTCAGCAGCTTGACCAGTCTATATGTGCCTATGAAGTCATGCATGAGTTGTTTTTTACTGTAAACCATTGAGCATATGATACGTGTGTGATGAGATGAGTCTCTGTTCTTTCTGCTTCAGCTACTGTTTTACATGCTGTTCTCTTGAAACAGCTGAAGTAAGAGTTTTCAGATACAGATAAACTGCTTGCAAAAAATGTTTGAAAGATTTGGTTTTGTTTTGGGTTTTTTTTGATAGTTTTGAAGTTTACAATGAGTCAAGAGCTGATATTGTTAGACCATAAAATATTAGATATTTTTAGATGTAATATAAAGACTGGTTTGTAGGGATTGACTTTAAAACTTAACACTCTCAGCTGGCATTTTAGAGTGGCATAGTGGATACCTTGCATAGGAAGCTTCCGTTATCTTTTCTGATATGTACCTCCTCTGTTCATCTCCAAAAGTTTGTCCGAACTAGGAGAATGCCATAAGCAATAGCATGTTAGTGTACTGTATAAAGGTATGGATTCAGTTAAAGTTGGTGGAATAAAAAGATGTGCAAAGAATCTACTCACTGAATTACAGTCATCAAAACCATAGTTCATTGAATTTTAACATTTTTCACAAGCAAGGTAAAAGTAGGCTTTAAGAATTGAATTCTTCTTTTCTGGCTAAGGAACACTACTTTTACAATCCTCTGACCAGCTGTACTATGAGTGAGATATTTGCCATTTTACCATAGGAGCGACTGGCAAATTGGGTGATTAGTCTTCCTGCTTATTCCTCACCTCTGCTATTTACCATATATTTTAAGGGCTTGCAATAGGTTCATCTGGGCTTTTCTACCACAGCAACATTTTTAGTGTCTGTGAGTTGCAGTTTGCTCTGTGATTAGGAGCACAGGGGAGAGTAAGATTAGCTCTGTTTTGTACCACGTTCACTTTCATATTGGCAACAGCCTAAGCCCACTCTATTTACTTGATTTCCATTAGCACAGGCATGGCTGAAAGCAACAGTTAACACTGAGATCGTTAATCCACTTGAGTGGAAGAGGGATTTCTGATGGCCAGTCTTACAACACTTAATGTTTGCATACAAGAAAACTACCAGCTGATTCTGACCATGGCTTACTGGGAGCAGTGGAAATGCCTGGTAGAGGTTTGGATTGCCAATGACAAACCCCTATGTCTTTCTTAAGAAATGGTGCGGTCACTTTTCCTTACAGAATTTCTTCCTTCACCTGAGGGAAACATGCTGCTTGCCACCAAAACCAATGTCTTCCTGCTTCACAAAATGGCAAAGGAGAAAGGTTTTACAAACCATCTCTACACTGTAAAGAATCACCGTTACTGGAACAGATCTAACTTCAAAGTTGTCTTTTCTTTCTGCGGGGATGGGGGTCAACTCAGTGACCTCCAGAAGTCCCTTCTAACCCAAACTGACCTTTCATTGTAAATTTGTTGTTCAATATCGCTTCTGTATCCTTTATAATTATCTGATTTCTCTTATACTCTGATGAAAGTGTGGCCTGAAAGTATAGCCCCAGATCAATGACTGCTATCCGGTTTGACAAGACACCCTGGTTTTCCTCAGCATGTTGTCAAGTGTGACCTGAAATACTATTTTATAACCAGTGCACTGTAATATTTCACTGAACTTGAGTATGCAGCCATATGGTAAAAAGTAGCTGACACAGGTAAGTGCACTGTGCAAACATTGTTAAAAGCTGACTTTAAAGAAACATTAATCGAGTTCAGATGTATTTACTTTGGGCTTTTATGTTTACTACCCTTTTTCTGCAGCTGAGGTTTGTTTACTCACAACCCTCTTTCCTTAATGGGCTTTTCCAAGTGAGAAGTGAAATGTCTTCCATGCAAAGTCTGTGTTAGAAACCACTTTACATAAGGAAATAAAACAAACCATATGCAGCAGAAATTTGCAGAGTGGGTTTAGGTGCATTCATTACACACATGTTTTTCAAGCAGTGGGGCAAGATGGTTACATGAGGCTCAGCTGCTGAAGACAAGGTTTTCTGTGGTGAGTTAGGGAATCTATTCAGAAATTTAGAATTCTAATTGCAATGGGAATGTTGCTATCAAGAAGATTGCTGTGCTACTGGATGACTGCATTTGTGTCGGATATCCACCTTTTTTCAGGTGAGATGATGAACATACTCTTCCCAGATCCAAAATAGACAATTGTCATTCTTAATGATGCTCCAGCTTGGCAACAGCTATATCAAAATGCTAAGCTGAAAATAACCTTTTCCACCTTGTATTTACGGAGTGGTAAAATCTGGCAGAACAAAGAAGCCAGATATCAGTGAAGAGACATATAAACCTGAGAATGTCACTGAAAAAGGAGAAGCTTTTGGTGGGAAAAGGGAACAGGAGAAGGTCAACAGTTTTTGTTTCAAGGGGGACCCAGAGTTTTTGTAAGAATAGTAAAGTCAGAGGAAGGACTGTGAACTCAGAGAATTTCCTAGTTCATATAAGAAGCCATGAACTGCTGAGGGATGCTTCTGTACATCCCCCAAATACTGCAACCCCAGTGCATGGAGCTGTCTCAGACTGGTGAGAAGACTGAGGCAGCAAGACAGCTGTAAATTCATTGAGGAAAAGCAACATATTTAGACCTCCATACAAAGCCTTTAATTTTCTATATGTTTGCCTTGCACATACCTCATGCTCCTAAAGAACTGTGAAGTAAAATGTAAACCACAGAGTTCTGCCCTTGCTGAGATATTGGGGAAGATGTCAGAGACAGAGCCTGCTTCTGGACTAGTTAAATGCTCAAAGCCAGGAGCAGAATCTGATTCAGAAAACTTAGAGATGGACAATCTGATGAATTCCCAGCTGAGAAGCTTGTTTACATGAGAGTCTAAATTTCACAGAGTTGGATGAAGATTAGTATATGCTGTGAATGGGAACTGGTGTTGGCATAGATTTAACTGTTTAACTTCAGAAGAGACCACTGGATCAGTTGTTTTAATTGCCCCTATGTTACAGTTTATGAAGGACCATTCCAGTTCTTTATAACAAGCCTCAAACCTCAACTCTACAAAGTTGTTCAGTTTTCCAAAACTGAAGATGTATATGACAATTGCTGCAGGAGAACAGAAGATCAGAGCACGAGTCGCCTCCACTGGGAGGAAGTTGGTTGGGTCAGGTATTCCCAGGATTTCCACAATGCTGAGTTGTAGAATTGTACCCTGCACTGGAGAGAGGAAGGTGGAAAAAGTCCAAGGGTCTGAAAAATTTTATTGCATCAGTCAAGACAGTCTTGAACAAGACATACTCTGGAAGCCATTTCAGGGCACAAGCCAACTCTGCTCAGTTATTCATTGCTGACCTTGCCCAATCTCTGATACTTCAGAAAAGGGCACTGTTATGCTGGAAGCCAAACTGTGCACTGGAACATAATGTTCCTGGTGCTTCCAGGTGACTGGCTGCAGTCTGAAAGATGGAGATTAAGTTGAGCATCTTGCCTGATAGGAAAACTGCTAATGGGCAGAAGCTGAAAGGTTCTTGACTCAAATAGGGAAAGCTATGAAGGATTGTAGGAAGTGATTAGCAAAATCACCTAGACAGATGGGCTCACAGTTCGCTGTAGAGAATGCCAAGGATTTTCTCAAGTCAATGGTCATCAATCTACGCATCTTCCCTGTGATGGGTCTTGATGTGTCATGCATCCTTTGTTGATCTGCGTATTTTCAGCTTCACTGTTTAATTGATCTACCCCAGGTACCCTGTCAGTTACAGCAGCACAAGTGCATATATAACTTAGCCCCAGTTCTGGGCTACACATAGGACTTGCTCCTTGATATGTTATTTCAAAACAAGGTCATAATGGAGATAATTAAGCTTCCTGTTTCCAAGCCTGCATAGTTGTCCTTTTTGTTATTGCCCTCTGTAGTATGTGTGTACTCCTTGGATTTTGCCTGCCATCCTCAAAGACAGGATTGCTGTTAAGAAAAATATTGTAGGTTATTGGAGGAATAGTCCACCAGGATGGAATGGAGTTGTTTAAAAGTCAATAGTGGCATAGAAACAAAGGTATAAAGTGGCTCTGTGCTAAATGCAGTGTAGAGATTAGGCTACTTGAGAGTTTTAGAGTTGGGAGGCTCAGAAGAAGCTTTTCAGTGACAGTGGTAAAGCAAAACCCAAACTTGTTTACAGCTACAGCTCAGTAAGTTTATGGAAGGGATTGTGTGATGGGTCTTGTGACATCGTGGTCCTGGACATGGTAATCATGAGACCTTCCCCTTCTGCGCTCCTGTCTTAGATTATACAAACCCTTTTTACCACATGCTGAGGTCTACGCGTCTGAGGACACCAGCTTTCCTGCAGCTGTAACTTTTGAGACACTGTTTCCCACCCAGTAAGTGTTGCTTGTATTAATTTTCCTTCATAGCCCCCTTTAATAAACAAGAGTAACAACATGCTGTCAGCCACTACTGAGTTCCTACTCAGAGACTCAGCTTAGGCCTGTGAAAAAAAAAAGGCTGTTTTAATACAGTTTTGCCCTTGGTGTCTGGCCAGACACTTGTTCAAATCTGTGTTTTTCCCAGAACAAGTGTGCACTGCTTTGATGTATATTGAAACATTACTTGTCATGAGAGGCAGCTCTCATCTTGCAGTGTCATGAAGTAAACGCTCCAGTAAAGGGGCTCGCTGCTGGCTCACTGCTGGCTTGGAAACCAGAAGCCTCACAGCAGGAGTAAGGAACAAGGTAAACCGTTCCTCAGTCCTGGGTGGTGACCGCTGTCAGCCAGTCATTCCCACGCATAGGCAGATGCTCAGGCTTGCTCTGCACCAGCCTTTCACTTCATAGTTGCCTGACGGTGCTTGTGCAGAGGGCGGGTATGAGCTACTGCCATGCCTGGTGCTGTTCGCAGGCACGATGCAGCATGGCTGTTTGCAGAACGGGGCTTTATGCTCTGTGAAGAGCAGCTACAAAAGCATTTGAGACAAATTGTGCCAGACAGTCTGTGGCCATGCAGCATAAGGGGCAAAAGTGACACGACCTGGTTTAAACCCCTCCTTGTGACTATGAATATCCCTGAAAGCCTTTTAAGTTGTTAATTAAATCCAAAAAGCCACAGGGAGCTAAGAGAAACAAAACTGGATCGAGTTAGGGATCCCGGCTCGTATTTTCAGCCTAATTCCTTGCATTTTTCTGCTGTAGTAGATGTAAGTTGAACATTTGTTTTTATTAGTGTTTTAATAGGATACAGTGTCTTTTAAAAAAATCTACTTTGGTTCATGAAAAGAGAGGTTCCTCCTCTGGCTTCTGGAAGGCTGGGATAACAGTATCAGGTTATGCTTGTTCTCCTCCAAAAATTGGGAACTGGAGATTTCAGTGCTGTAAGCTGCTTTGTATAAGCAGATGCGATGTATTTACTGAAGGCCACTGAAGTACAGCACACCGTACTGCAGCAAATATACTTGAATGCAGGGGCCTATTTTTAATAAAGTGTCTGCCCAAACAGCAGGCCATATGCCCCAGAGTCACAATTCCACTTTTATTTGAACTTCTAACTTCGGGAAACCGTTGCTGCTAAAAGCACCAGCAAAATACCTGACTATGTTCCTGAAAAAGTAGCAGTAACCGCATTGAAAACTCAAACAGCTGCTCCCTGAAGGAACCCGGCGGCCTGTTTTGGCCCTGTTTTCTATCCTGGGTATGAGTTTACATATGAAGACTCAAGACAGGGACTACTTTTTGTACTGAATTTTGCTATTTATCATCTGATCTATTTTGTGAGAAGCACAGAATTTCCCGAGAAATTAGCTCATTTCAAGGTTTTGTAAGTTAGTGAAGCACCAACACAGTATCTCATATCTGCGAATCTCAAAGTGTCTCCCTAGTGTGTGTAAATGCTATCATACTATTTTACTGGTGGAGAAGGCAAGCATGTACCTTAATAAAAGCAGACTGAATGGTATCAGAGGAATAAAAGCCACTTCTCTTGAGGTTTCACTACCATCCCCATATAACCAGTTTTACTATCCTTGCGGGGCGAATGAAGTGTCACTGAGCTGCAAGAGGAGGGCTGCCCCACAAGGGGCTATGAACCAGGAGCCGAGGGCAACCTCAGCACCATGTCCTCCCCAGGAGGGCACAGCCTCAGGGTGCCTAAGCAGGACCAGAGCTGGTGACAATCTCTCAACAACCCCTCGCCAGCCAAGGTGATGAGTCAGGTCCAAGACACACCTAGGGGATCTACTTAGGCACAGCCAGCTATGCCTGGAGACAGGGCAATCTACAGCATGGGCCCATGGTCCAGCCAGGAAAAGCAGTTAGTCAGGACAGTGGGGGACAAGGCTGGGCACCGACTGACCTACAGCTCAGCTCAGGCAAGGATTGGGTGCCTGGGCATGAACTTAAAACAGACCCCTGGGCCCAAGGACAGAGAGTGCATTGGTGGGGTCACCGACAAGGCTGGCCAGGGCAGTTAAAGCCTACTGTTGCCTGTAGCCCCCCATCAATGAGGAATTCATTGCTTTCTCAAAAACATCTCGTGTTCATTATTAGTAGTTTTAATAGCAATCATCTTTGTAGAAGAGCAGGACAGCTCCTGGGATTCCTATTCTTAGAACAGCCACTTCTGCTGTATCTACGCTCCTTCCGTTTTTAACTGTCGTATTTAACTACAGCCCTGTGTGTTCCTATTTTTAAATATTAAAGCTTTTTCTTTTTTCAATAGGGAAGCACAGATGCATAGAGCTATTATATTCATACTCAAATATAACTGTCTGTTAACAAAAATTAAAAGTCAATTAAGTTCCAGTTGCTCTTCCTTGCACAGCACAATTTTTTCCTTAGGAAAGCAGGAACAGTCTGAGCTCCAAGTAGAGATTTGGAAAAGTCTGAGCAGAAATACAGCTGACTTGATCCCTGTACCCACTCAAATGGACTTTTCTCCCTGAAAATATGGAAGTAATCAAGAAACAAAAGTTGTCGCAGCTTCCCCATAGTTAGGCTCTGCTGAGCTGACCACAATGCTGCTAACTGATCTTATCTCAAGTTAGGCGGATTGATTACATGCTTTAGGGACCTATTCTTTTTCAAGCAGACTTGGTTAAATCTAACAAGATGCCACCTCAGGGCAGCTTCGGACAGCTACATGGCATGACTTCGCAACTTTGCTACTTCTCTAATGCAGCAGACCAGAAGGTCAGGAGGTCTGATAACAGAATAGCAAGTGATCCTTGCACTAGTTCTGCCTTTACTGAACAACCATGCTCAGGCAAGGTCTTTTAACTTAAAGAGAGTATTATACAAGGTACCATGATATGGAGCCAAGTGATTTTCAGTTGAATGAATCATCAGCTCAATTACTACGGAAAGATCTAATAGCAAACAAAGTAATGGAGAATTAGAAACAAGATCCCATAATAAGATCCCATAATTTACAGAAAAAAAAAACATGGCAAAATGCAAGAACAAAGTAAGTACTATTAAAAAAAGACAATGACAGATGGTAACTATGATACTTTCCACACTGCAAAACAGGGAATAGGCTGCTAAAAATCTGCAGTACATTTTGCTAAGCAGCCCTGAGGATATTTCATATCTAAGCAAATTCTGTTGCTATTCAGTTATTCACCCTCTGCCCTGGCTGTTGGGCACATAACCCTGGCATACAGTATATCTCAAACAGCAACAGGATTTTGATGGGGTGTCTCTAATCAGGAATTTGTTAGCGAATTAAAGGTTTCTTTGTATGCTAGACTCATGTTTTTTAGATTTTCTGTCTGGTTCTTCTCCTCTCCCCCTTCCCTCCTCTGCATAGATCGTATTTCAAACTTCTCTTGAGGAGGATGTGCCAACAGCCACAGAAAAAGCAAAAATAAAATGACAACATATTTGTTAACATTTTTACCTACCTACCTAACATCAACAGAGTCCAAGTACCACTGTCTGGCTGATGCCTCCAACAATCCCTTTTTGCTGATAAGTCTCTAAAGGCTTTATTTTACAAACACAGGCACCTGAATATTTTATGCTATTTGACTTAGGGTGCCATTTCAAGTCAGACTCTACAAATACAACCAGGCAAGCTGTCTGACGCCTAAGCCCTGTGCTCTGTCTGGGGATGTTGGGTGTGTCTAAGGGCTGTTTCTGAATGCCATTAGAACAACAGCACAAGTTGCTTCCTGTAGGAAACACTAAGGGAAAACAACACCACCGCTGCAAGATCTGTTTTTCTTTCTTCTTTTTTAAAAGATTATTTGTGTGCACTAGCAGCATGTACTCATCTTGTAACAGAGGGACTTGGAATCAGGCTCCAGTGTTCCTACAGTTTTAATGACACTAGCCCTTGTCAAACACGCATAACGCTGGTACTTTCCATTGCTATTGACATGAGGGAGGCTAGTATTTTACCTGTCATTTACATGTTGAAACACGAGATTGCTATGTGGTTCCACCTGTTTCATCAATAATGAAATTATAATGTCCTGTTCTTGGTGAAAAATCCTTATTTCTGCACCTCTTGTATTATTCTACTGGTAGTTCAGTTTTCATGCCTTTAATTCAGATTTTCACATCACATTTGGAAGCTTCTCTTCAGACCTTTACAGCCACATCTGCAACATAGCACAAGACTCTGCCTGTAACACAGGCATTTTATTTTGCTGTCTCAGCAAGAGGCGTATTATTTTGAAATCCAGTTCTTACTGGGAATATGAAGGAAGGAGTCCATGTCAGTATTTCAAGGACTGTTACAGAACTTGGAGAAGAGGATCACAAGACAGAAGTCTCACAAGTCCGAGAATGTCACATGTCTCAGTGCAGCATGTGCATATGAACAAGCACTTACTTCAAATCTGGCTTTTCTCCAGATTTTGCTGAGCAATGGCATATTTAGTTTTCCCATGTATACACAGAGCTAAATCCTGAGGGGCATTGAGCTCTTGCAAGTCCCTTTACGTTCAACAGAAGCTGCAAAACTGAACAGTTTTGAGGGCTAGATCTATATACTTAATTTATCTACTGACTTAATTGATGCACGTCCTGTGCTAGCTTACAAGCCTTGCAAACTTGTAATTTTTTCCAGCTGAAAAAGCAAAGGTTGCAAGAGCAGTTTTGCCTGTGTGTCTTCCCATAAGCTCTCAGATATCTATCAGAGGAATTAAACAGAAAATAAAATTTTACAAATCCATCTATTAAAAATTAATTTGTAATTGGTGAGTCACTAAGTTTCCCTTTTTCATTTCAATAGAGATTAATTAGAATTCTAGCTATTTGTAGATGGTTTCTGGATAAAATGGATACTCTGTCAAACAACACAAACATGGCATTTTGAAATGTGCTGTCTGAGTAGAAGCTGAAGGAGGATCATTAGATACCGTGGATGAAGCATCAGTTTTTTGCCTCATTTAATATTGGGAACTGCTCATGGACTATGTGTTATTTATCCCAAATGGAGGTGATACAGAAATGACAGTGATTTTGATTCTGGGCATTATGATTTTTATCCTTTATGCCACCTTCTTCATGCTCTTCAAGGAACAATAGGTACTGGCTGTTCCACTGGTTTGGGGAAAAATCATAAAATGGGAATAAAACCTCTGTCTGGAACATAATGTGCCTACGCAATGTGCCTAACCTGCCTACTCAAGAAGTGGACCCAGTGACTTCCTCCTTCTCTTTATTGTAGTTACATTGTATTTATTGAATTTATTATAGTACCTATCCAAAGGCAAGCTTCACTGGATACTCCCTCGGTCTTATACTGGAAGGGACAGTGAACACCAGATCCTTACTCATACTGTCGAATTTGATAGATTCTGCAATGTTTCCCCCTCATCTCCTCCTTCCATGATTCCCATGTAAACACAAACGGCACTCGTATAAGCATGGACATGTGGGTGGCCTGATACAGTGCCTCCTCTCTGGCTGATGAGTCTTGAAGGTCAATGGTGAAACACACGCATGACCTCGCTCACATGTCTCACATTTGCAGCCCTTTTCCTGAAAAATGTACAGTAATTTTCCACATCCTGTTCCCTGAGCTAGATCCCAGTCAGCAGCCTGCAGTCCTGAGGCCTCTGATCATTCTTGTTGCCCTCTTGGTGCCCTTTTTGATGTAAGAGGGTGAAAACAGCCAACAACGTTCAAGTGACAAGAAAACCTTGAACTTACACACTGATAAAAGAATGTTCTCATTACTATCAGTGAAGTAATACCGAGTTGGCATTTGTTAGGGCAAAACATCAATGATTAAAGAAGTGTTTTAAGAGTTGATATTGTACCCCTGTTTTAGGTATACATTAAAAACATGCTCACACATTTTCAATGTGTGAATAAAAACTCTCATCTTTACAGCAGGGCACACTAAAAACACTAAAGTGTTTAACGAATTTAAGCACCACTGAAGCCAATGTGTCACAGAGGCACCTAAAGGACATGCTTACCCACCTGGAGTCTTCTGACTAAACATCTTGCTGCATCTGTCCTCCTTCAGGCATGCGCATTTTCAGTCACAGGGATTATTTCAATATACTCAGGGTTGGCCAGCTATTTTCGTTGACTTACACTCTTAATATGGACGTATAATATTCTTAATAAAACCTAGCAATTATTTTAATAAGACTGCAAATATGCCGGTCACCCCGAGACCTGTGTTTCCCAGGATTGTTTAAGAACAATTGGTGCCATGTTTCATCATATGACTCCAAAAAAAAAAAAAAGAGTAATACAAACATTTCCGCCTAAGCATGCCCTTATTTTACATTAATTATAATTTATTTACTATAAGTATTAAGCCAAGACATAAAGCAGTATCCGAGCTGGAAAGCTGGCATCCAATGATGAATAACATGCTTACCAAAACAAGTAAGTGTTCGTGTACAGAATTGTATTTTGTTCTGCCAGCATTCCAACCAGTTTGCTTCCCACTCAATAGTTTTGTGGGCATGGTGTACGTAAGTTGAAATGCTTCTCTTTTTTATTAAGATCGTATCACTGAAAACAAGTGCTTTGACTGCATTTAGGAAAACATTTATTTAACTCTGTCAAGGAACTGCTGAAAGGCTGCCATGGTTCAGTGACTGAAAAAAATGTGACTACTGGAGCACAGCCTAAAAGCAGAAGCTCATACAGCACTTCCCCTTTTATTTTGCTGTTTTGATGCTACCTAATTTACATGTCCAGAAGAAGCTCTATAGCTCCACACAGTGTTTATTTACAAATGTCAAATGTCTCAACAGACCACAGGATAGCTAATTAGAGATTTTTCTAGATGTGGATAAAGTCAACCAACTTTCTACAATTTTTCTAGTGCATTCTTCTTTAATGGGTTTAGATAGGTTATTTAGTATTTGTGAGGTCCATCTAAGAATATAACTGACAGTATTCACACTTTTTGCATGCGTGGATATTACCAGCTAGCCGCGATGTAAATCTTTTGCCCCTTCAGATTGTCAGCTGAAGTACAAGCTTCTGCTTGACAAACAACTTGGAATCTGTTGCCTTAACTAATTTACACACATAAGTTTGGTGAGGCATGTATTATTAGCAAGATTTTAACAACAAAGACTTAGGTGACTTCCTAGAGACCACACAGATGTCCCTGCACGGTCTCAGACCAGAAGTCAGAGCTCTTGGCATATGTCCTCACAGCTCTGAGCCTCCTGATTGGAGGGATGTGCAGGGGATAGGCATGAAGAAGAGCAATTTATTAATAAATACAGTAATGAAAATGCTTACTTTATGCTGATGATATTCTTGCATTGAATAGCTTGCCATTTAATCAATGATGATGTGGGATGAGCAATCAGTTTTCCTGTAATTTACCAAGGAATAAATTGATTTCGAAGCTTTGTCCTGCAACTGGAAGATATGTTAAGTCTGCAACAGATCATTAACAAATCGGGGAAAAAAAGCAGAGTTCGAACATAATTTATTTGACATTGCACTTGAACAGGAAACAGCTCAAAAATATGTTCCCTTCTCCAATAGTGACAATTTCAGCTGTACCTGCAGCTGTATTTTAGGGATGGTGGGACTGCTCTACCTCAGTATCAACTTGGCTGAATTTGACACAAGGCCCTTATAAAAAAGCTGATTTTTTTTTTTCAGTGTAGTCACTGATCACAAAGAACTAAAAAACTGAATTGATAATCCGTTTTTTTTTTTCAGACACAGCCAGGTCAGTATAGACCGAGATGAGCTCCTAAGGGTAAGAGAGATAGGAACTGGAATTCCTGTTGCCCAGGATGCTGTATGGTTGCAACACACAAACCGACAGGAAACCAGGATCTTGAAACAAGCATGTAATTTGTTTGTGTAGCACTTTGTGGATGTTCACTTACAGCACTCTGTGTTCTTTTCCAAACAGCTTGGGAATAAAATTCCAAAGTTCAGATGATGATCTGCTAGCAAAATATTTAAATTGAACTAGCTCAACCAGTACAAATACATAATCAAAACAGAATGTACCCACTACAGCTCTCTTTGCTTACCAAATAAAAGCCTGCAGAAGGCACTGCTAATGCTATAGGCACCTTAATATGCCATCAGAGGTTATTTAATATGCTTCTCAGTCCAGACAAATCCTACAATGAAAAAACATAGAAGACAAAATTAAGGTTAGTATCAACTAATCATATATAAGAAAATCCCTCTGTTTTCTTCTTTTACTTTGTCCCTTTTATCTGCTCAAGAAGGTACTTGCAAATGTGTTTTGCACCCTGACACCTGTAAGTCAGGATCCTGCTTGTCGGATAGAGATGGTGTCCTATGCTGCAGATGATGTCCAACAGCCTATGAGACCAGACTCCTGCCTTCAACTTGTACATTCTCCTTTACTGTTCATCTTCAGCCTGAAAACATTATTCCTCAACAGCTGAGTCAGGGCATGATCTATTACAGATAACACTGTATCCATAACACTTGTGTTATGGATAACATATATCAATAAATATGTATAGCAACATAATTCCAGTGCTCTTTTGTGAGTTTCAGATGATACAATATAGCAAATGTTTGCAAAATCCCAGAAACGCCTAGTAAAACCAATTATTTAAATGTATAACATAGGACAAGTCTAGGTCACCCTATCTACCAATGCTTCCATATGCACAAACTCCCATCTCTCCAACCATTTTGTCAGTAAATACATAACCATGTAATATACTGTAACTGTACCGTGCACCCCTTACCTTCAGGTAGGGGGTGTGACCTGGTAAAAACATGCAGCCATCAACCCAAAACGCTTAATTAATTTTCTTCCACACATGACAGCTTGCACGGTTCTTTGGTCAGTTTGTTTACACTGAATAGAAAATATTTTTCCAGCACTAGTTTATACTAAAAATGATATTAGGAAATGCATACCAGAGTCATTTAGCTCCATCTACAATCCCTTTTTCCTCTTGGAAAGCCACATATAGTTTGTATATAGCCTCTTTATTGATCAGAGGTGATTCAATCCAATTAAATGATCTGCAGTTCATAAAGTTGGTGCTTTCCTTAAAAGGCTGCATTGTGTGTCCCAGAATCTAAAAGAATAAACTTACTTCCTAAAGCCAAGACTTTAAAACCATCTGTGATCCTGAATGTTTCAGCTTCCTAGTATCAAATATCAAACACCTTCAAGGAATGCAATTCTCCAGACGTTCAGAAACCACAATGGCTTTTGGCAGAGTAGTTGCGTGCACAGAGCAAATACTTCAGTGGTAGGCTACTCCTGAAACTAAGAGCATATTTGTCCATCACCGAAACCCAGGTAAGAAAGTCTGAAAGAAGATAATCTAAAGATATTTGCACTGACGTAGAAGACAAACTTTTTAAAAAAATAACTTCCTACTGAATTTATAGTAGTTATGAAAACCAAACTGAAGTCATCAGTATTGTTTCTATATGGATTTTATTCCGAAGAACTCAAATCTTCTGCAAATATTGTGGTAGCTATGTTAGATCTGATAGCCCATGGTTTTGGCACGTATATTTATTGACGCTGACAATGATTAATCCATTGAATATCTCCTTCTCTGGAGATATTCAAAGCCCGCCTGGACGATGTCCTGTGTAACATGCTCTAGGTGAACCTGCTTTAGCAGGGGGGTTGGACTAGATGATCTCCGGAGGTCCCTTCCAACCCCTGCCATTCCGTGATTCTGTGATTAAGTGATATGTGTTGCTTTCAGGACATTCAAATCTTTTTCTCTCTTCGTATTTGGCTTTACATATTACGTATGGCTGTTTATGTATGGGTAAGAGCTCTGCTTTGATTTCCCTTTCTATTTTCTCAGAGACAAGTAAACATAAGAAAGTATTTTGGGTCCAAATTTATTTGCTTTCAAACCTAAGTAAACCCTAAGTATGACTTTATTGTAATATTTGTATCCACATATATTTCCAGTACAAAAGTCACTAAAAAATTTACTAGTTTACTTGAAAATTTTAGGTTTGGGTTCTTGAATGCTTGGTGAACACCACTTCTGAATAATATACACATTTCCAAAATTCAGAATAAAAATGTGTCAGTTGTTCAGTTCATCCACTGAAAAAAAACCCAGACACATTATTGCAAAACTCTATTGCAAAACTCAGGAAACTGAGTTCTAACACTGCTAGTTTATACTGCTGGTTAGTTACATAAATTGTCCAGTGAGAAACTGAAAACAGTACTGTGTGACTTGTGTGAAATGACATAGCACTATAAAATGGATGGCATTTACAGCTTAACTAGAGAATGATTTGAAACCAATATTTATTAATTGCAGAAACTTATAAATTATCAAATGGTAAATTATGTTGCCAAATGATTTTGCGATTACTTGTGAATAATTGATTACTAGGAAAGACAGGTGGAATGTATCCAATTAATTTTATTATTTGCACTTTCTTTGCTCAGAATTTGCCTTTCATTCTATTTAACCGTACCTGGGCATAAAAGTAAAAAGTAATGACAGAAAGTGAGTATAAATGTAACAATTAATCCAAAAGAACTGTACTGGTCTATTCCAGAATGATTGTTTTGTGTGGTAAAATGATGGGAGTCTGGCTATTGTAAAGGAGTATTGTCCCAATATTTCAGGTCATATACTGTATAGAAGGACAGACTGCTGACTTTGATTTTGCAGTAACAATAGAATAAACTGTTCTTCCCCTTCTTTCCAACAGTCTCTTCACGGGAATACTCATTCCACCTCTTTTGGCTGAATTCAGAAAATGTCTGCAATAATCACAGTGATTTTCCTCTGCGCTTTATTAAAACTTATGGCTTTGCAGCTGACTAGCCTTAGTATTTAATCTGCAGTTTTTGCTGTTTTTTTCCTTTTCCTTTTAAAATGCATAAGATTTTCCTATGGTGTTATAGCAAATAACTTCCCTTTTACTGGCTTTTCCTTTACATTTCTGGTATTAATATTTTGATTTTTTTTTTAGATTTCATCTTTAAGGATGTTAACACCCATTATAACTCACTCTCTGAAATCGTATCTGTGGATGGTGTATAAGAAAATGAGTTCAGTATTTGCCCCACCTTGTTCTGTTTATCTGTTCTCAGTGGAAAAGGCCATTTTTGGTGGGACAAAGGATGACTAATAAAACAGGCAGTTTAAACAACAGGCAAATCTATGGCAATCTTCACATTTTAGCAGCAGAAATCTGCAAGGTAAAGGACCCCTTTGCTCCATAAGCAGTTTTAAGAAGTCAGTATGACTTAATAAGGATATTTTGATGTATATAACACAGATGCTCACACACAGTCACACACCTTCTGTGATTTATATGACATAATGCCTGCATCTTAAAAAAGCCTGGCAAAAACTTCATGCCATTGACTATGACCATGCCTCACTAACAGTCTTTCTGTAAGTTTTTTTTTGCCTTTGCACTATGTTGCTGGCCATGATAATAGTGTGGGAGGAGGGGTAATTTTTTTTTTTTAAATTTCACATACAAGGACTGACCCTCCATAATTGTTCATGCAACAGCTGCAGATACAACATTAGGTGAGAGCTATCTGGACAATTTAATTGACAATTCATGGCAATAGCTGCAAATCAACGCCAGGAGTCTAACAGTGGCAACTGTGCAGAATACCTACCCTCCTGACACATTCTCATCCTGGATCCTCGTTTGTCACCAGCAGTGTCCCCTCCTTCCTTTCACTAGCCTGCTAATATGGAGACATAGGCATCTAGGGTTAGGATATTTCAATGTCCCTGGATGTTCCCACAGCTCTGCATGAGCTCTTCCTTTTCAGGACACAGCTATCTCAAGAGCGCAGTTTCCAAAACAACGTGACTGTCACTGAGTAGGCAGCTGCAAGCAAGTCTTATCTTCAACTAGGTGAACTTGATGACAACTGACAACTGGACCTCTGCGCATAAAGGGCTTTCACAACTCTGTTGAGCTTTGTTGTCATTGTCTCACTGCTATATCCTGTAATCGTGCCTTGGTAGGCACTGCCAGATCTGTTCAAGAAACTGTGAGCTTGGTCTGCACAAACATTTAATTTCTACGCAACTTTGGCGTCCCAGGGTATTACGAATTACATTCCTATACTGCAACACTAAGAAATGTGCTTACTTTTTTGTACTGAAGTACAAACAGCATTATCATCAACAAAAAGTCTATTATTACCAAATTACCATTGTAGGCATCTAAATATGTTCTTGATTCAGCCCACAAAAATGTACCAAAAATGACATAGTTTAGATTATATTCACATCGCTGATGTGAGGGTTTTGATAATCACACTTTTAACGGAACACTAGACCATCACTACTTTAATTTCAATTACGTGCCTCATGCTCTCCACAGAGAAAGCAACGACGGCAGCAATTATATTGCTGATACTTCGCAGTCTCTTTACTTTTTGCACCATGTACAGTTACAACAAAATCCTACAATGTAGTTGCTATTGACAGCAATAGCTGTTTTGTTCATTAATTCTGCTCT
>NW_009258294.1:109472-110841 GCF_000687185.1 Egretta garzetta
CATACATGTGTTAGGATGCTGTAGCACTACGGAAGCTACAAAGAAGTATGAAAGACACGCAGGTCCCTTACTAATTGTTTCACGGATTTTCCTTGAGAAATTTCTCTGTATTTTCAGCAAGTAAGATGAACTTGGCAAAATATAATTAATCCATAAGGAGGATGATTCTAAAAGTCATACCTACTCTTCAGGATGCATTTTGTGCCATTTATTTTGTAATGTGAGGAATAGAAGGGGATTTAACAAATGAGATGCTGCTACGCTCCTGAACATTGTTTCCATTTCCTAATTTAGAAGGCTAGCTATCAAAAAAGCAGGCTAAAAAGGGTTCAGAGAAGAGACTATAGCAAGGACAGCGTTTGCAGCAGAAGCACTGATTGGCATCTATCTGACAGCAGGGAATGTGGTGGTAAGGCTTTTTGAAGTTGCCTACTTACAAGTCTAGGGTATGAAATATCTTGGTATTTTGCTCCTTTACTACATTTTTCTTCCAAGGTGTATTACAGTTTTGTCTGGATTCTAACATATACAGCCTTATAACTCACTTCTCTTTTTGTGTTTGTGTTCAGACGGAAATACTTCAGCTGGTTAACTTCAGCACGGTACTCATCTGGTAACAAAAATTTATTACCAGAAAGACATCAGCAGAGAACAGGCCTTAGAGGTGTGGCCACAGACCATGTTCTTTGAAGAGAACTGGGTAATTTTACATGCAGCTAGACCTGTTGCAAAACAGCTCAGTGCAGAGGAACTCCTCTAACACGCAGTACCAGGGGACTGGTTCAGTAAACTTTCGTGCTTATTTCTACCGGTAGCTATCTTTTTCCAACACAGGCACTGCCCTTGCAATGGTGTGGACATCTACCTTCAGTTCTCTTCCATCTCCTTTTATTTTCCAATTACAAGAGAAGACTAACAAGCCTCATTCACTACATCTAAAGCTGTAGCTTTAGTTTCTGCTTTTCGTCCGTCACGCTACATGCTCCTGCTCTCCCCTCAACGTGTGAATAAAAGCACTTGGGCAATCATGGAAACAAGATTAAGGAACAGGTCTCAGATGAAAAATAACCTAGAATCAGAGCCTTGGTCTAACTCACCACCTGGGAGAAATGTTCAGGCCAGCACCTGGCAGCAGCCTGACGCCAAAACCACAATGCTGCACACGCAGACTGCGGGGGCAACTGCTCCCTGCACCTGCGCTCATCTCCTCCCCAAGCCACAGCCTCCACTGCAACGTCCACGCTGGCGACTCACAGCTCCTTCTCACCCGGGCTTCTCCTTACCGCCTGAGAGCAAGGCCGCCCTGGCACCCCTCCGTCCCTAACCACCTCTTCGTCTCCTAAGTCGCAAGCTGGGTGCGAAGCCTCCG
>NW_009258294.1:111640-158901 GCF_000687185.1 Egretta garzetta
GGCGAGGCCTTAGCCACCCCCTTCCCGGGCGCGGGCGGTGGTGGTGAGCCAAGGGGTCCCGTCGCTTTGCTGGTGATTATGCATGGTCGGCCCCGGGCCGCTGGTCAGAGCCCTTCGTCCGGAGGCCGTCGAGCGGGCAGCGAGCCCTCCTGCGTCTGTCCTTCGGCTGATGTCCCCGCCGTCCCCCGCCTAGGCTAGAGTGAGCTGAGAGCCCGCTTCTCGGGAGGGTGAATCGACAGCCATGTATTTTCTCAGCGGTTGGCCCAAGAGGCTGCTGTGTCCTCTGGAGTCCCCGGAGCAACCTCTTCACATCCAGACGGATCCCCAGAGAGCTTTCTTCGCAGTGTTATCCCCATCTCAGCTAAGCATCTGGTACTGCAGAGTGAGTATCCGTCCTCCTGTCAGCCCTCAGACCCTGCGCTCCCGGCTGAAAGGCCCTCTCATCTGTAGAGCGTTTCTTTTCGTTCCTGTCGTTTCACCCTGTAAAATCTGTGACTGAAGCTTACAGAATACTTCATTATTTGTGAATCGGAGTGGTTAAGCCACGATGTTTACTGATAATAACGTAGACTTGAGACAATGTGTAAGATCAACCTAATTGGAGTTAATGCCTGTTATTCCTGAAAATGAGACGACTTTCTTTTTTTTTTTTTTTACTTTGACTTCAAATCGTGCTTAAGCTTAATACAAAGAGTGTTTGTAGCAATGCTTTTTTTGCAAATATGCTTCATGTCTCCTGCCTTCATATGTTCTCTGTTTTATGTAAAAGAACATAGGAATGTCGGAGATATGAAACGTTTTTTATAAAACACAGAACAGACTATAACATCCTGTGTAATGATATAATGCAGAAGTTCACAAACTTTTCTTTTCATGAAAAGTTTAAAAGTTTTGTGGCCCTAAATGGAAGAATTGTTAATGGCTTTTGCATGCTCTAGCAACATCCAGTTTGAGAGTACATGAATAATAGACATTAAATGCCGTGCTTTTAATTCTCTTTGAATTAGTGTGGTAACAAAAATGCTGTTTGTCAGTTTGATTTGATGCAGGCAATGAAACAGCTGTGATACCGACTTTAAAATTTTGATGCTGGATCCTTTTAAATACTGCCCAGATTAGACAGTAAATCTGTCTATAAATATCTCCAACTCCGGATAATTTATAGAGTTCATCTCAGATTACAGGAGAAAACTAACAATCCAATTTGGAAAGCTGATACTGAAAGGTATCAAATGAGAGTCATAGCCCTGAAAACTTGATTTAAGTTATGCTGAGATTTCATCACTTCACCTTGTGTTGCACTCTGTGTGGCTGTTGATTAGTTCCTGGGTGGGGTGCTGATGCTGGTTTTTTGAACCTACACAAGTATCCAACTAGGACATACCAGCCCAGTAACTATGCTGTGTGAACATCATCATCATATGGCCTCTGTTTTCTTAGGTTTGTGGCACATAGTGTTGATAAAGTGTACGCTATTCTACTTTTTGTCAGCTGTTAAACCTCCAGTTTTAGTAAATACATAAAAGAGAATAGGGTTGTAGAATGCTTCTCAAGATACGCCCTGTTTGTCTAGAATGTAGTTTACTTTATGGTCTGTTCCTGAGGATGACGTTAATTAACTTACATGCTTGGACTTGTTTTGAAATGTTAAATGTTGTATAACTGGCTACAGACAGAGCACTAAAGAATTCACTCGATGCAGAAAAGTTGAACAAACTCACAGGTCATTACAATTTTCAAAATACATTTTAATTCAGTAGGTAATGGGTGCTTTTGAGGAAGGTGCTGACTTTGCTAGGCTTGATCACTGACTGATCTTAGACTAAAAAGTATGTTACAATCTCACCACCTCTGTGGACATCCGGCCATTAGCAAAATCCTCTAAGACAAAGGTTTCTGTTAAGGGGATTTTTTTAAGGGAATGTCTTGCATTATTTTTATGCGTATCGCTGGAATTTTGGGTGGTTGAGTTTTTTTGTTTTGTTGGGTTTTTTTGTCTTGGTTTTTGTTTGTTTTTGAAGGTGAAGCTTAAAATTGTATGTTGGACTTTTGTAAAACAAATTATTGCATTGTATAAAATGTTTTCATTTGTCAGAAGTATCTTCTTTGGAGAGACGCTAAGTTCTGGTCAGATTGAACTAATTCAATTTCTTGAAGTAGAAAAGCCTTCAGGCTAATGTCCTTGTTAAGACTTGTTACTATCTCCACTATTTATGAAAGGTTTCACTTAAGAATGAGGTGATGAGGCTGGTGAAGTTCTGTTTTGAATTTTTCAAGAACAGGGAGCCCTTTGAAATACTTCCAGGAGTGTGAGTTTGCATTCAGTATGTGTATTTTTCAAGTGAGGTGGTAATGTTTAAAGCTCCTTTTCATCTACCGTGTGCTAAGAACTAGTGGAACTATGGAAAGTTTATCCCAGAGTGTGGATTGTTTTCTGGTTTGGAAACTATAGGTATTAAGATTAGAAACTGGGGTAAACGGTGTAGGTAAAACCAGATGGAATTCTGTTAGTGGTTTTGAGCCAAAAAATCCTTGACTATTTTACATGTTATCTAGGGAGAGATTGGATTGTGGATAGAAAAGACCACTGATCGGTGGTGAACATTTTTGATCATGCACCAGTATTGATTAAAGGTTTTTAAGCATGCATCCTCAATATGTGTACATTTATTTATTTATGAATTATATGCATGTGCTACTGTACTGGTATGCACATTATCAAGCATACACAATGTAGAAAATAAACAATAGCGTAGAACAGACCAGACTGTTTCACTTGGAAGGGACCTACAACGATCATCTAGCCCAACTGCCTGACCATTTCAGGGCTGACCGAAAGCTAGAGCCTCTTAAACACTGATGGGCTTGGGGCATTGACCGCTGCTCTAGGAAGCCTGTTCCAGTGTTTGAAAAGAAAAAAAAAAAAAGTGGTAAAGCTGAAATAAATACATTTTAAAAATTTTACTTTATTTATTAATGGTACAAAAATATTTTCTTCTTGCACCCCAAAGGATTGTATTAAATGCATTCCACTTTGGAGACTAGTGTTCCAAGTGTTTTTCTTAGATCAGAAGAAATTTTTGGTCTAGGTACCTCAGAAAATTCCTTGACGCTAGGAGCCAGTGAAGCTGTTTTCATTGACAGCATTGGAAAGCTTGTCAGTGTTGTCATTCTGGTAACGTTAAGTACTCGGATGCTTGAAATGAGGAACTTCAGTTCGTGCAAGACACTTTCTGAAATGCTAAAAGGAGGTAATAGATGTTTAATAGATTGTCTTGGGAACTATGGGTGAGGTTTCACAAGGCAGCTGTGCAGTTCTAAGTGTCGTGATCTTTCCTGCTTGCACCTGTATTTTGGTGACTCTTATGGTGGACTAGTGATGTCTTTTACAGGATTGTTCAGCTTGCTGAACAAATAGAAGCCTGTTCTTTTTAGCTCATGAAGGGATCAAAAGAGCATTGTGGTTGGCTTGTTGAAAGTGTTATTCCTTTAACAGTAGTAGCTTTTAATTTTAAATTGGTTTGTTTATCTCACGAAATAAGAGCTTTAGTCAGCACAGGGAATTCTAGATACTCACCCACAGGGCTCTAGATATTACAGGAAGATGTATGCAACTGAGGAAGGTGTGATAGATGAGTGGAGTTCCCCCCGTAAGTGTTGAAGATTCAATTGTGTGCAACAAGAATATTCTGATGACGTAGTTGTATGTATAAATATAGTTCAGCATTTCCTTTCTTTAATCTTAACAAATTTATGGCAATGACAGGAATAAGTACTGGCCTCGGAATATTTAACAGAAACTCCTGGAGGTTGTTGGACTATCTGCTATGACTGCCACTCAAAACCAGTTTTGTAAGCTCTTTGAAGCCAGGCGTAGCTTGCCCCAGCTACTCATTTTGAGGAACATTTCTTAATTACCTAGGTGCTTATCAGCTTACAGCTTACAATTTACATCTACCCTTGCTTTTAAACTCTCCTGTTTTTTTGTGATGATCTGATGTGGAATCAGATCACCCAAATGAACTATAAGCTTATGGGAAATCATGCGTGTCAGAATCCTAGATTGTCAAATAATCTGTATTCATTCTGAATGCTGAATAAGTCGATATTCAGACTGGCCTCATAATTCGTTCTTATGTACTTTTCAATCTCTAGCTGTTGCAGTATTAGAGTTGAACTTGATACATGCTTTACATCTAAGTATACCCCTTATTTAAACAGAGCAAAATGGGACTGTGCTTCTGTGTTAGAGAAGTGATCTCCATAGCCTGGAATTTTGGCACGCTATAAAAGGAGTTACTTGTGACACCAGTGCTTATAGTTCATACAATATATGAATAAATGTATTAAAAAAATGCAGTTGGTTTTGTAATCCTTTTAAATACAGGTGGCCCTTAAAAGAAAAAAATTATTATGTTTGCACTGTGCTTTCAGGGTTATGCTTTCATCTCAGAACTGTAAGCAGAATAATTTACTGAATTATTTTATGTGGCCTTTTCCTAGATGGGATTAGATACAATCTCTGTAGCATTTTTATTTGAAATTTGGTTGCAAAATGGACCCCTGAGATGGTAACATTTTACTGATACCCATCAGACATTTGTTAGAGAAGACAATTTCTTTTTATGTGTCAATAACAGTAACAGTTGTGCTGTTGCTCTTATTAGAAAGATGTATTTGTGGTTACATAATTAAAGAAATGAGAAATACCTGTTAGACTGATGGATTTATTATGTGAAATATAAAATTGTAATGTAAATATTCAATAGGCCTTAACAGGTTTTCAGTGTCTCCTGTATTTATATAAAATAGATGACCCCTGACAGACACCACAGAATTACTTGCATGAAGAGAAGATCCTCATTTATGAGTTTTGACTGTCCAGTTAGTTGCACATAACAGAGTCATTTGCCAGTATGAGACCAGAGATTAGATTAGAGGGTCTATTCTCCATCACATGCAATTCCATTTAATCCAAATTTAAGTACCTGGCAATTCATGGAGCTGAGGAACAGCAAAGATCTATACAATATGGCCTTACTGGTAACGTTTTTGAGCAGTAGGTTAACTGAAAACTCTCACTTAGGAGAGGTAGTGATTGGCAGTTCTGATGCACTTTGGATTTTTTGAACTTTTTCATAGGAGTTTACGTGAAGCATGGTATTGAGAGCTGTGTCTGCTGTGTTTGCTGGATGGATGCTCTGCTGATTCTAAGCTTTCCAGCTGCTTTTAAAACTGAGTTAAAGGAGTTATGTTTTTATAATTAACCCTGCTTTTAGAAATTCTTTTATCACCACCTTGTATCTCTGTTACTGACAAAATGGCTTTTTGTGGTCTGTCTTTGGTTTTTTTTTTTTCTTCTGGTCCTTACTAATGAATTTTCCTCTTCCTTATGCATGCATGCTTGTCTTTTCACCATCTAACCTTTCTGGTTTATTAGCTTATAAACCTACAAGCTTCAGCCTTTAAAGTGGAGTACAGACCATCTAACGATGAAATAAAGTGCACAACATCACCACACTGTTGTTCTGTTTTCTCCCAGCCTTGTCTGTCACTTAGATTGTAAGCTCATCCCAACAGCGTGTTTTTGATTTTTTGTCTTGTTCCTACAGCTTAATGCAGCATTGAAGTATTTGTCTTATAAAACTAAACAGAACAGCTGTGGTTTTGAAAGAAATTGCCTCTTGATTCTAAATGAGATTGATTTTTGATGTCTAATACAAAATTGTTAGGGGATGAGAATATTAGGATTTTAACAATTATCTATGGCCATGCAGGCTCTTGTATTGATGTTACATTAAAAAATGCAAACCCATACATAATACCATGTTGTCAGCTGCTAATAGTGTTGCATGCTCTCAGCAGATACAAGAATCTTCTTCCTAGACGGAACAGTTGTGAAAAGACTGCTAGTATTCCAGATATTCAGTGTCTGAAAGCTACAATAAAATGTAAAAAATCACGTGGAAAGTAAATTAAGAGTGAATTGGTGTCATTAAAGATGAGAGTCTTTTAAAAGAGAGAAGGAAGTATTAAGGATTGTGAAATTTACTTGGATTAAAATCCAAGTTAATTTGGATTTATAGTTACAATAAAGAGAGCAAAATAAAAAATGCAGTTCGGAGCCGAGCGTGTTGGCTGCGGATAGACTAGGCAAAACATTCAGACCTTATCAATGTTCTTGGGTATTATTTGTGTAGAAGTAACTGGGTTCAGTGCAACTTTATCAGTACTTTTAAAAAACAATTTAACTCTTTTCAGTACATAAGAATTTGAGTATGACTATCAACTGCTTGATGCGTCATTCTTAGAACTTAGGCAAGGGTATGATTTTGCTATTCGTATTTAATACAGACATAATGACTACTTTGTTTTGCATAAAAATTGTGGGAATGCTTGTGTCTTATGGGAACATCCACAGGCTTGAGCAAGAGTACTACTTCATATTTTAGTAATTTTTTCGGTGACTGTAAATGGCAGTGTTCCTGTCTTGCTCTTTCCTTCTGGGTTCAAGTGAATTAATGGCAAGAGAACAACTGAAATTAAATGAGCACTAAGAATTTTCAATGTCTGAATGCATACATGCTATTGTTTACTTCTCAAACTTAGTCCAGTAGTTTTCCATTGTATTTGCTGACCTACCTAATGTGTTAAAACCACTGTATGCACAGTTTGTCATTAACCTGCAGCAGGCAAATGACAGAATTCAAATTAAGGAAAACTCATATTTTCATTATTTTATATTCTATGAAACAAACAATGATTGTACCTCTCTCCAGTTGGTTAATGTATAATTTTCTTCAAAGCCCTTTAAACATCTCCATTAGGACAGACACTAGCTCCTATGAGGGCTGCTGTTAAAGTCTGTACTACTTGTCCTGTTTAAAGATGGCCTGTTCAAAGCAACACTCACTTTTTAATTTAGGGTTTAAATGTCTACTTGATTTGCATTTACATCAAATGTGGTAGGGTGTTTGTGTTTAGAGAAGTGAAGTGGTAATATCCCATGTCTAAGCTTGCTGAGAGAATTTGCTGCAGGGTTTGTATATCTTGACAGACTTCTTCATAAAAACTACTTACTATGGCTCAGTGATCTACTGAACAGACTACTTGTGCTGCTTACTGTTACTGCTTAAAAAAGGGAAATAGGAAAGATGTTGCATTTGGTCAGGTAGAATTAAGTAAAATAGTAACACTTTAAAATTATTTCACCACAGGTTTGGTTTTGTGTGTTGTTTTGTGGTGGTTTTTTTGCTTAGGCATTTTGTCCTGAAGTTGAGCAGAGCTCATCTTTCTTAGCAGAAAGTCCAAAGAAATTCTTCATGTACAACAACAACTGATAATGGAAGAAAAGTGAGTTTTAAAGTAGTTTGAGTTAGGTGTCTTTGCTCATGAAGCTGGCTTGATACCTTACTGTTTCATAAATAGTGCAATTCCTCTATTTGGGTATTGGTCATCCAAACCACGTTTTCTTTCATCTGTCTTTTGTGACTGTTGTCATAATTTCACATCAGTAGAAGAAGAAAGTTCATGCTAGAAAGGCATTGTTGAGAAGAGTAAAGATTTCAGAGTAAGAGCTTCTGTGGGAAGTGCTCTTGCGAAAAGGTAGCCAAGGTAGCTGAATGATGCATAAGAAGGGAAGGAGATAGAGTATATTTAGCTGTGGGAACAAGAAGTTATGTTTCTCTCTTTTCAGTAGCATTAACTAGAACACTGGAGAATGTGTTTACTCTTTGGTAATGGTACTACTATATTCTTTTTAAGGTTATCTTTTCCCTTTTTTTTTTTCTTTTCACCATTTTTGTGAAAACTCCCCTGTTCTTTATAAGTGAGCAGCAGCTTCTGGTTTGCCTGACCTTACATTCCTCCTGGGAGGCAAAATGTACTATATCAAAATGCTAGATTTTCTCTGCAGCAGACTGTAAAATACCAGATACGCTTCTTATCTGTCTTGGGAAGCTTTTGCTAGTTTTAAGTTGCAATTTGAGTAAAGACTTGCTTACTCAGTTCTTTCTTCCTTAGTCTGCTGTTCTTTCTTCCTTAAAACTGAAGATGTTTACTTTTGTTCTGTAGACACATTATTATTTTTTTTTTTTAAACAACTCTTTATTTGTTAGGTCAATTGCTATCTGGAATTACCAGTTTCTCCAAAAGCTGTGGCTCTACTATTAATGTTTCAGCAAGCAGATTTTAAGCATGATAAAGAAGGAGGATCAGTATCTTTATTTGAGACAGTGTGCATGTTTCATTAGTTATGCTTAACTAGACCTCTTTATAATTTTAGTAGCTGCATGCAAAAGTGTGAAGAGGAAAAAAACAAGGAGTTTTCATGAAGCTGACGTGGAGAGTTGGTTTTTGTAACAGAAACAACTGTAAAGATTTAGGGAAAATTCTGTGTAGTATAATCTAAACCCCTACTGTTTCTGTACAGGCTATGAGTTAAATATCTAAAACTAACCAGAGGAAGGTATTGTACTAACTAAACCCTTATTTTCGTTAATATGTATGTTTAATGGCTTGCTGTGCTTGGGGCAAGTAATTAAAATTAGGCTGATATACTCGTGTTTATAGACCATGCTCCTTTGCTTTTATACAACTTCGGTCACTTCAGGTGTAATAAATTACTTCAGATGTAAAATGACCATTTCTCTTTCTCTTGCATGAGCGGAATAGGATATTGAGCTGCCCCTCTAGATTTGTTAACCTTGTAGCTATTCACACTTTTGTGGGGTGCTTGTAAACAGGGGACTAAAAGGTGTGTGTGTTAGGGTTTTCGTCATGTATGAAATAATGCATTTGAGCTGTGGAGTATGTGGAAATAAATTGTGTCAGTGAAATATTTATGGTTTAGCCATTAGCTAGGTCGCCTTCGTGACCTATTGAATTAGAAGTGGGTCTGTTTTCTAGTAAGAAGCTACTTAAACTGCAAAAAGATAAAAACGATTGCTTGCACTCTTAATGTTAACTCCTTTAGTCCTCATCTGCAAGGCACAAAATGACATCAGTCTAGAAATCAGTTTGAATGAATTTTATAGCTGCTGTGTATACAGAACGTTCTTCCAGGTTCTAATGTGTAATAGCAGCTTTCTTGTGAATAAATGTCACAAGAACATCACAGTATAAATACTGTCATTATGTTCTGCAAAAGTAGCAATATAGAAAGAAAATTGTTGTGCCTTAATGAGCTTCTAAACCTTTTTTTGCCCGCTACTGAAATGCTTGAAACACAGAAGTGCTTTATGATAGGTCTCCAAATCTGCACTAATGATACAGATTACCAAGATTGTACCCTCACTAGGCACTTTGTCCCTGCATATCTAAGGCATTTAATGTGGGTCTAAGACAAGGAGTGAAAGACTATGTAGTTCACAAGAACAATCAGTGAGAATCTGTTAAGAGTAATTCATTATCTGTTTAATGTTGGGTAATTTGATTTGCAAATATCTGCAAAAGAAGCCACATGAATTGAAAAAACTGGTGTAAATAGCTCTTAGGGTAAAGAATAGTTTGCTTGTTATACCTTACAGTATAAATATTTAACTTAATTTTTGATAATTCAGTTCTGTGTGGGTGTGAAATTTAAGTAATAATGCTATTTACAGGATGCAAAGTCATGCTATGTATTTACCAAGGCTGAGACTGTGTTACATTAATTCAGCTCCTTATTTATATGTACGGTGAAAATATTTGATTACTTTGTTTTATACTGTCTTTTCTTTTAAATTAATTTTTTTGTAACTCTACTTTTTCTTAAGGGAAACTGAAGCAACTGGTTCCAAATATGATGGTAGTAGATAACCACCGAATTCTGGGGTAGCAGACACCCACATGATTTCTGGGTAGAATTAATGTTTTTAGATTCTGCCATTTCAGCGAGTAAACTAAGAACAATAGTAAGTTGCCATCACCTGTGGTCCTAGTGGTGTACGACAAGCTCTGCCAAGCAGTTTCATGATTACTTTCAGCAAAGAGTGGTTACTGTTAAGCCTTCTGGTTCCCTTCCAGGGTCTGGAGAAGTGTGCGCTTTTTGGTACAGAGTTTGCTGCTACAACTTCATAGAAAAATTGGCATTGATAAAGTTAGGGAGAGCATCTGTTACAAAAACGGGGGCAAACTTCTTTGACAAGAAGAAGAGTGAGGCTCGTTTAATTTAAGTGAAGGCTGGGGAAGTACAGTCATCATCTAATGAATATATATGGGCATGTTTCTCCATGCCCAACTCCCAGTGGTGGAAGGTAGCAGAAGGGGGAATACCTATCTATGCTGAAAGCTGTTAGTGTTTCAAAAGCTAAGCACTGGAGCAAGCAAAGGTCACTCTCTGTTTGGTTTGTGTCACAGCTCTCAACTGCTTTCATGAAAGGGGGTGAAGACTTAGTGCCTATGGTAGCTTTGTCTGGGCTTCATGACCCCAAAGCTCTTCTCCATTCCCAGGAGCAAAGGTGCTAATGGGTGTATCTCATCATATGCAAAAACTTTTCAGCAAACTGTAGAGGTGGATTTTCTGCACAATTTCTGGCAACCTGTTCTCGAAGAGATATAAACCAGATTTCCTGATTATAATTCTCTTTAATACAGGGGCCCATCCATTTAGTAGAAACTAAGTAAATGGATTGTACCACTCTATAGAATATTTCATTCTACTTAGACAGTCCTTTTTATTAGAGGAGGCTCTTTGAGATGGTTTTGTCCATCATAAGCAACAGTCACCCTTTGTCTAACTACTTCTGTATTCTGTAGTGACTCCTTTTGGGGCAAATGAAGTATTTTATTTAAATGTCTTGGGTGAGTGAGATTAGGAACAATGGTCTGGCAAGAGTTCTGCATAAACTGCTTTTAAAAGCACCGCTGTGTAATGTGTTGTCAAGTATGCACTCATTTTTTAACCTCCCTCTTCAAGGGAAATGTGTTTCTGTTAAGGATACATAGTTGTTTACGGTTATATCACGATGTAGGAAACATCCCATTCCTTCTAGATATGAGATGTAATTTTTTTTTTTCCTCTCCAGCCCAGTGTATTAATCGTAAGTTACAAGGAACTATCAAAAGCAGCTTCTCAGTTTGGACCTTATAAACAAGCAGAATGGCGGCCTGACAGCACCATGATAGCTGTTTCAGTAAGTAGGGCTTTTACTTCTTACTGTGGTTAAACTATTGCAAAGAGAGTTTTGTATTACTGGTTTCTGTGCTTATACAAACTTGCAGATTGTATATACATTTAGTTGATACTTATATTGTGAAAATATATCATAGTACCAAGGGGTTTTTTTGATGATAGAACCTTTCTTTAGTAGTTTTCAATTCATTTTTTCCCCTGAAGAATGAATTGCAGTTCTTTGTATTAAAATAATGTTTACAAATATTGGCAAGGGATGATCTAGCATGTCATTACTTTAGTAATCTGGTCACAAAGAATAAGGGAATTTGAAGACATGTGAATGTAAGAAATAGTTGCAGTTAGGTGACATAAGCATGTTTAGCTTGATAAATATGGTTTACAGATGTTTAAGAAGGGTGTGTCTTAAGAGGATGAAACTGTGGCTTTATTAAGGTGCAGTATCTTTTGGTGATTAAAAAAAGTTGCAAGGCACTGAGAACACAGAAACAAGGGCAGTGATAGGTGATACATAGACTCTTCTGTTAAGAGTCTTAAAGATAAAGATGAGATCTGGTCTCACATGGAAATAAAATATTGTTTTATAGCTGGTGCACTGCTCACAGCAGTAAAATGGACTTTGAGCACCAGGATTTAAAAATTCAAGGTGCAAGGTAGACGCAGCAGAGGTGGGAGTAGAGTTTATAGGAGTCAGAATATGGGATGATACTCTTGGTGACTTTTGGTCACATGTCACATTAGGACCAGGTCTTAAAATGAGTAAGTTGCTTTCTCAAGCTTTTAAAATCAAGGCTATTATATTTAAGATTTTCTTGTGAGAAGGTGCAGAAGAAAAGAATGAAATATTAACACTCCTTGTCAGAAGTCGGTTATGTGGAATTACGTACTGGATAACAACTACTGTATTTGTTGGTACACTGACTTAATCTCCTAATATAAACCATCTTTTATGCTTAAAATGATGCCTGTAATGCTTTGTAGTTTTTAAATCAATCAGATATTATTATCTTAGTGGAAAATACTAGATGGTTTATGGAATAGTTTGTGTCTCTACCAATATCATCATGTCTTTAAATCAACTAAACTTGCTGTGCTCCCATTTCTTGTGTGTAATTCAGGGTTAGACTTTTCTGAGTAGTTGGTTTAGAATGTTTAAATCACCTAAAAGGATCTCACAGGATCAATGCAGTGAAATACTTCTGTTAGTGCCAGATTATCTTTTCAGTTAGCAAACGCTTATGGTTACCAGCAAAGGCAGAAAGGAGACTTCTGTAATATTTACTATGAATAAAAAAAAAATTCTTTGATTTTATCATATAGCATATAATCACAAGTAAACTATCCAAACACATTTTAATTACACCTTTATGCAGTAGTTCAGAAGAGATTTAAGTTGTTATATTGAGTTACTTTGCGTATTACGTTTTTTCTGTGATGTTGGGAACCATTTGCTGAAGAGACCTTATGGTTCAGCTGACAGTCAGACTAGCTTTAATTTCTGCCAGTGCAGTTTTTCTGCAGCTAAATGTATAGTGTTCTTTATGGCAGATGATGTCAGAATCTAAATGCTCATACAGTCTCAGTTTCTAAGCTTAAGTTTTACAAATTAAAATTCAAAATGGTCAGTTTATAAAATATGAGTGTCATGAGATTTCTAATATTCTTCATGTTTCTTACACTTAGATTGCATCCCCTGGGTGTGTATATACAAATAATATAGTCAAGCATGTTTGTTATGGTAGTTTTAATACCAGTTCTGTTCTACAAGTTTTTTTAATATGCTTTTGGAATATATGTGAAGTTTGATTTGAAACAATTAATGAGTCCTACTGAAAGACCACATTTACAAGTACTGGTATTTTTGTTATAGAGAAACAGGGAGGAAAGGCAGTTTTGGGAACAAAAAACCTGCTGATGCATGATACTTTTATCCCCAAGTAAACCTGCTGACTTCTTCCCAAGAGAACAAACATTTTCTCCCTTCTTTGTGACTTTTTCTTAAGAAGAAAACTAATGAGTACAAATGAAGGAGGAATAGCAATGCAAGTTATTAATTAAAAAAAGAATAGTTTGTACTACTAGTTTTGTTGAACTGAATTAACTTCAGGTAATTACTGAAGTCCTGTACAATAGCTAAAAATACTACTTTGAAAGCTGAGTTAGATGATTTAGTTCCTTACCTGTTATTACCTGTGCTCTTGACTTCTTGATTGTAGTAGTTTCATGTTATAATGAATTTATGTTAAGAAGGTGAACAAAAGGCTTCGTACGTACTTATTAGCTAAGTGGTACGTTCACTTTTTTTTTAATGACATAATGTTGGGGAGTGTCATCTGGATTGAATGTCCACCAGAGCAATGATATACAGTGTTTTTTGTTTCTGACTGCCAAAATGTTCAGAACATCTCTATGAAAATGTATCACTTTGCAGCATATGCTTTGAGGTAATTATTTGTATTGAAGGCAAACTTTGGTCTAGCATATAAGGCTTTATAAAATACTTCAAGTAGCTTTAATGTAATGCAGTTAAATAAACTTAAGCAGTTCTCATGCTGTCATTATCCCCTAGCAATTCTAACTTCTACTACTAGTATCTTCTACTGCTAAACTGTTGGCATGTTTTCTAAACTCATCTTTTTTTCCCCTGATATTTTGTAGTTTATGCTCTCATATTGCTGCATTTGTAATTTTTCCAGTGTTACTGGGAAATACTTTGTTTCTTGTCTACGTTAGTGCATACATCCAGGGTAGCTAATTCTAGTAGTTTAACAGACTTGTGAATTGGCCCAAGATGCTTCAATATAGAGAACCAGACAAGGCATTTTAGTCCTTCCTCTGCTACAAGCAGTCCCGATTTAGACTGCTTTTCAGTGTGCATTCCCATAGCTAAGGCAGGGCTTTATTAAACATTGTAGCATAGGAGAAACCATGTAGTGAAATCCCTTGCAAGGTACTGTATGTTTATGCTTTTGACTGTCAGAGATGAGAATGATCAGGGAGAGGATGACAGTGATGGTTACTTTAGTAACTCATTGCAACACAGAAATTTCTAAAGCAATGTATAAACCTATGTGAATGAATATGATCAATTTGCAGGAAGTGTATGGTTGAATGCTTCTGCATTTCATCCAGCTCTTCATGGAATTTGAGGTTCTATTTAGAAATGAACCTGTAACAAGAGCAACTTTGTGCTTTGAATAGTGGTCAGTAAGGTCCTTTGTACCTTAATGTCAGTATAAAGCTACTTCACAGTATTGTTTTACTATTCCTTCCAGGATAAGATAACTTACAGGTTAAATATTTAATGATGTAATGGAAAGAACCTGTAAAGATATTAGAAATGAGCATGTTTCTTTACCACATAATACCTGAACATGATATTACTGCATATAGAAAAGGTTCCATTTATTTTCAGCCTGTCTCAAGTTTACCATTACGGTTTGTATTTCATTTTTGCATGAGAAAGATGTTCACTTTGAGAATAATTGTGTTTCTTGGATTTTGAGGCTGAAACACAAATTTCTTTCATGAGAAAGCAAGATACTTGACTGGGGAAAAACATGGCATCTGTGAACTGATAAACTAAGCTACCAAGAGTATTACTTTTTCCTTTATTCAAAGAAAATTAAGCCAACCTTGCAAAGCAGCTTGAAACCATTCATTTCAGTGCTTCTTGTCTCCAGTGCTTTGGGTACATACCCAGCCCATATTAAAATGATTGGATGGAAACACCGTTCAAGCAAAATGCATTTGCCAGTTTGCCTGAAGGATAAATTTGTGCTTTAAACAAATCGTACTTCTTTGAACAACTAACCTTACTGGTCATCTGCCTCTCCTGTGCTTATATCAACACTGGGTCGGCTTCTAGTCATGACTGGAGCGTGTGATATCTAAATGATTTATATTTGTTCTCTGAACAGTGTTACAGTTTGGAGTCAGTCTTCCAGAAGTACAGAGTATGAATTGGGATTGAATTATAGTAGAATGTTTTTCAGACACCAGAAGATTTTGAAAAGGTGTTGTGTTATCTAAAGGTATTGTATGACATGAGGATTTTTTGAAAACTACCTGGATGACCAACATTGAGAGGCAGTGCCTCGCTTCTTTGCACTCTGTAGCATCCATATGCGTTCAGACACCTGGAGGTCTTATTCTGAAGGCTTGCTACCTTCTACTGCATGTGAGCTGCATTAATTTTCTTTGTTGATGGGAATTAGGTTCTATATATCCAATGCAGCTGTCTAGTTTTATGTGTTTATATGTATCAGAGGAAAATTTCTGCTGGAAGCATACATTGACAGTGGTGTTTTTCCATTTTTCTACCTACTGAGTGATCTATTCAGTAGGCTTTAAGGGCTAGTATGGATTTTACCTAGAATGATTTTTCAACACATTTTTTTTTTAGTATATCTGAAACTTGCTGTAAGTGTGTATTTGTATTCAACATATGAGACATATGTAGAAATGGCAAGAGTCTGTATGGATTTTGCTCATGCAGGTAGACTAGATATATATCTTACCAGTGTTTCTCTTTCAGACTGCAAATGGATACATCTTGTTTTTTGAAATCCCATCAGCAAGAGACAAGTATCTTTATGAGCCAATGTATCCCAAGTGAGTATTTTAAACTTTCTTTGCATTCCCACAGTGTGAAAAAATATGGCCAGTCCTAAGCAGGTAGTATGATGATAAATATTTCCTTCCAAAGTACGTTTTAAAACTTGATGAGGATATGAAGCGTCATTCCTATGAGTTAGAGTCAGTTCAGAGAAGTTGCTCTAATTGGTTTGCTGTGAGCTGGTAAGATTCCTTAGGTCCATCTTGTAAGCTCTCAAAATCCTAAATAGCAGTGTTAAAATTGTCTAATTATATAATTTGAGATAGTCTGTTGAAACCACAATCTGTAACAATTTTTGATAATTTTTTTTGAGTAACTCAGTTGAGTAAGTCATGATTCTTAGGAGCTATTAGGGTGCAAAAAACCAGACAATCTGTTGAAATAAGTAAAGGGATAGTGTATCTTCAGCTGTACATAATACAAAAGACTAAACAATGGCTTATGGTATGTTCTTCTTGTTCTGTTTGGAAAGTTGGGGTTTTTATTGGCAAAATCTGAAAATACATGGAAACACATATAAAATGTGCAGTAAGAGTTAAAAAAAAGAAGCTTTGGAAAGTCTGTTTACACATGCCACATGTATGAAAGTTTGAAAAATTAAGCAGTCAATGACAAACCAATCTATTTTGTATATTAAATGTTCTAATTGATTTGTGTTGTCAACCTAAAAGCATGTGTTCTACGAAAAAATCTTTCTGTTAGCATTATACCAAAGGGTATAATGCTGATTCTGTGAGTGAATAAGGCAAGGTGTTTGTCCCTAGGGTGTTTATGATAGGTTGCTTACAATCTCATAAGACTAATACATGTGCTTAACCTGAAGAAGATGAATGATCTCACTGAATTTACTGGGATTACTAGTCTGTCTATATTTAACCCTTGATTTTGAAAACCTACATAAGATTACTACTGTTCTAGTTATGTACATCAAAAGAAAGACACAAGCATTTGTGTGTGAATTATGCCTGCTGTGATTAATATGCCTGCTGTCAGATAATTCTGTAAGCTGCTATAATGGCATGAACTTTTTTGATGCAGATACAGTGCACTGCCTGTAGGCAGTTTCACTAATTTGCTTTGTAGATTGAATACTAAACCAAGCAAACAAACAAAAAACCCAACCCAAAATGAACAAACAGATGAACTTTAAATTTGGGCTTTTGGTTTAGTTTTAGCTTGCTTCTGGCATTTGTTCATTTTCCAAAGACATTATTTCACTGAAATACTTGAATTTCATTTCTACTGGACTGAACAATGCCAAATTAATTTTGTTAACTCTGAAGCCATTAAAAATCAGTGAAAGGCCTCATATGTGGCTTGCCTTGTGCTTGAAAGGGGACATATTACTGTTTTCTTCCACTGTAACAGTGTGTTCTTGGCTCCTTCCTCTATGTTGGCAGCAGTGATTATGCAGCTGTGCCTTAAGTAAAGTTGGGTTGCTGACCTGATGGGGAAACTAACCCTGCCTATCTCCCTCCTTTACTCCTCCCTGTCCTCTCCCCTGGATTCCAGTAGCTTAGCTTGCAAGTTGGCCTATAATAAAAGGCTGGCACTAGAAAATGATGACCTTGAAGTAGCACTGAGTAGCAGCACCGGGAAGTTCAAAAACATGGAGTTCAGTGTTCAGTGATACTCGTATGATAATTCTCATATGCTAGTTATTGATAAAGCAATTGCTTGCAACATTTTAACTCTCATGCAAATATTAATTACAACTTTTACAGCTCTGTCTTATGTGGTTATTTCCCTATGTTAGGCAAAGTGAGTGGGAGGGTGGTGGTTTTTGCAGAGAGTGTAAAGATGTAAGTCTGTCCTTGTATTAGTGGTGTGGTAGGACAGTTGCTGGAAATAAGTCGGTAAAAACAGTGAAATGGATGGACATCAGGTTCAAATGTAGGTCTCCATACTTTGCATATTTGAGGTAGAGGATTTTTTGTCTACCATTCTTCTCTTTGGACACCTCCACAACATACCAGAAACTTAAGAGCTGTTGTAGAATATCATCAGTCTTATTCTACTTTTTAAAATTATGAATAATTCTTAACCTTGATGAACTGTCTATATCTGCTAACTTTTTGTAAACAGAATGAAGCCTGTTCTCTAGTATCCTTTCTTTAAATAATAATGGCCAGTTCTGACAGAAACATAAAATTTCAATGTAGTGACTACAAAAATAAAGCAAAACTCTCTTAATACAACTTCAGCTTGAACAGAATTTTTCGTGCCTTGAGAGTACACACCAGCAACATCCTCAGCTATGCCAAAATCCTGGTGTGAGATTTTCTAGTTTAGTCAGTATCCTGAAGTTGAACTTGTGGCTAGGTTTGATCTCATACAGGTGAAAACATTGAGAAAGGTTGTGTTTAAATTCTCCTGTCAGCTCAGCTCTCATTTAAGTGAAGTGTGTGTATTTTACTGTAAGTAAAAAAAGAATATCAGAAAAGTGGGTAATAAGGTATATGATAGACAGCCACTTTCTTGACTTTAGTTATTTTTGCAGTCTTCCGGATTGGCACACTGGTAGCTGCAGTAAAATTACAGCTTTATGTGGTATTGGTATTTTTTAAATAAGTGCCTTAAAATTTGTTTGACAATGGTTTAGCCTTGGTTTGAAGAAAAGGATCAAAAAAAGTTGCTGAAAATAAAAATCACTCCCCATTTGTCCATATGGGAGAGGGAAGTTTGTGAAGTACAGTCCTTCCAGTATATAGTTGTTACTACACAGAGTTGTAACTATATATGGCTGTTGAGCAAGATGATCCAGAAGAGCTTGCCTGTATTTGATCTGTTAACAGAACTATTTTAGCATACAGTTATTGTGTAAACTGTAATTACACTTGCAAAATTTTTTTGCTGGTACAGTTTGAATGAAAGGCTTCAAGGTTAAAAAAAAATAAAACTGCATAGGAAGTGACAGAAACGCTTTTCCTGTTTAGAACTCAGTATGCATTGCAGGATATCTAATCACAGTATAGTATTTTTTTTTTTTTTTTCAGGGCCAAGTCTCTCTCTTCTTTCCCAATCTAACCAGCACAGGTTTAGTAGAAGCTAAAGTGTGACTTGAGGATAAGCTCTCATTGTGTTTGAATGTAAGAGTCTCTGCTTCCCCATATCTTTTAGTAGTGTGAAATAACCAGATTTTGGAAAGTAAGGTTGAGTGAACTCCCCCTGCCCCCTGCTATTGTTTGTTTAAAAAGAGACAGAATCAGAGACTAGGAAAATTGATTTCCTGTCTAAAAATGCCCATTTGGCATGACTTCCTCCTTTTCATATCAACCTGTTGTAATGGTCTTTATATTCTGAAATTCAGTGTTTTGATGGAAGTGCTGGAATTCAAGTTTATCAACATTTGCAGCTGGAGCCCACAAAACCTTTTAAGTTTGTTCTGTCAGTATTGGAGTGCATAGGTTTTATAAAATTGAGAGTATTTAAAATACTTCAAGATGGTTGAGTGGGAAATTCTTTTTAAATGCTAGACATTGTATACCTTTAGAGGTTTAATCAGTTTAAAGTATACTTATGTAGATATGGTAAGTAATGCTGGCCTGTTCAGCATTATGCACGTTTTATGTAAAATCTATTATTATTAATGTGATAAAACGAGTGCTTGTAAGTGCAGAATTGTGTCATGAATTCTGATTATAGTTACATATATAAAAAGGAAGCTTTTTGAATTTTTACTCTAGTCAGTTGACAGTTTTTTGTCAGATTATAATATTTGAGGAATGTTATGAATGGCAGTTGTTCTATTGAAGGAAATATTTCTGGCTCTGTTGATATTTGGCTAGGAATTGCTAGTCTGTTCTTGAAGTGAACAGACATTCATACTTAATGGAAACATAATGTATCCTGCTTAATTTGTTAGACTAAAAGCAGGAAAAAAAGCAGTAATTGTGTGGGGTTTTGTGTTTTGGTTTGGTTTTTTTTGTTTGTTTTTTTTTAAATTGAGCCAGAATGGTCTGCAGCTTCATTCCAGCTCTCGGAGACTTTGCTCCAGTTCAGAGCAGACTTGGAAGAGAATCAGTATTGGCTATTAGCTCACATTCTGGGATACTTTCCTGCAGTGAGCACAAGTACAAAGTCCAGCTTCAATTAGTTCAGTCTAGTTTTACCACCATATTACTCAAGTCATTACAAGATAAAACATGAAGAAAATGTATGTTTGGTAAGGTAATAGAATGGTAAAATAAAATTAATCTCCACTTATGATACACTTAAGAAAAGTGGCAGTGCACACAAGCAAATTTGTAGCTTTGTAAGCTGTGGCAAGGTACAGTAATATTTTTTTTTGAGGAGTTTCCGAAGGAATTTGTACAGATATTCCTTTGTTTCATGGTGAAGAGATCTGTAACACCACCACAGTAGAGGCTTCTCTGTATTGAACTGATAGTTATTTCTGTTTAGAGTTTGGCAAGGAGAGTGACTTAAGATTTGTCACTTATCACGGTGACTTAATGCTGAGGATGTTCTTGCCTTTAAAAAAGACAAAACCTGAAAAAATTTTACGTGGCTAAGAAACTAAACATGGTAATCAGAGATTCTTTTGCCTCAGATTTCTTCATATCCTCAAGCAGAGCCTGCATTTGGGGTGGGGGGAGGTGATATGAATGTTGTGTAAGTTTAGAATGAGACCTCAATGCTGTAGATTTTTAAGTACCTGAAAATGCTTTAAAAATTGAAGTTGTTTTCTAACCACTATGGGCACGTGAACAAGCTAGTGTTTATATCCTGGTTTACAACGCTGTATTGTTGCTTATACGTCTGGTTCCTGTGTTCATGTCCTACTTTTTCTGGCACTTTTGAAAGCTTTTTCCTTTTCTATAGCAAGATGGTTTATAGATGCCATAAATTACCTCATCAGTGGTGATTTTCTTCCTGATTCAGCGGATGTAAGATTAGTGTGTACAAAGGTTTTGAACTTTAAACTCTGCAAGGGTAACTGATGAGGTGTACAGTTAATTAACTTACTAAATAATTTTTGTTCAGAATTAAGCTTGTACTAAACTTTAACTGTGGTTTTCCCTGCAAGTTGTTTTTGGCATTGGTTGGAAAATGTATTTTTAAAACTAGATTAGTTGTAGAATTTTTATTAACCATTATGGCACTTGCTAGCCCTTGATGTGGTTCAGGAGGTTTAAAATGCTGTCAAGAAGTCTTTGCAGCTGGAATAATAATTTGGTAAACCATTTAGCTTTTTTACATGAATAGTTGATTAATATGTTAGCTAGTTACTTCTCTTCTCAAACCACAGAGACCTGTTGTTACTCAATTGGGTAGAAAAGGCTGTACTAAGAATTACTTTTCTAAACCCTTACTCATTCTTTGTAGTTGTTTCTGTAAACTCTCTTTAAATTTTTGTTTGCCCAGCTCTTGCCAATCTGTGTGTATAGCTCTGGATCCCGCCAGACATATATCAACATCAGCTGGTGGCTGCCTACAGTGTATGGTGGAGAGATGCAGGTTTAGGGGTGAGAGGACGCTAGTTGTATGGAAATCGCAGCTCACAGCGCAGTGTGTTTTACTTGTTTAAGAACCATTCCTAAAAGGCATGGCAGGCAGTGAGTTGTTAGTGAAGAATCACACATTTAGAGGTGATGATGCAGGCTCTTTGAATCAGGTATATAAAAAAAAAAAATCTAAGTCCTCAGCTGTACAGACAATTCACTAACTGAAGTCTTCACATTGACTGTTTAAAACCAGTTAATAAACAGTGTGTAATTATACTACTGCAACAATAATAGTTGTTGTCAGTTTTTTGCTTGTGTGCCTTTCAAGGAGTACAACTCGAGATTTCTTGGAGGTGTAAATTCATTTAGAAACATTGTTTGCCTTGTTTTTCCTCACATGTATAATACTCTTAATAGTTGAAACATCAAGGTGTTGGGTTTTTTCTTTTATCTTTTTTTTTCCCCAAAGGTACTACTGAAGAAACCATTTTAGCAGCAACAATTAAGAATATCATAGCTCCAAAGTAGAATAAAAATATTTTACCTTGTTTGTATCAATCATTTGTTCTAAAAATATTTACTGATAAACAAGTCTGAACTCTTTAATAAAAATTTTTTTCCAGTAACACGTCTCATTACTTCTCAAGCAGCTGCAGTTTGACTAGTGGGAATGGATGCTACTGACTTGTTTGTTGTTTGGTTGGTCGTCTTTTTAATTAATGCAATACGTGCCATTAGCCACGCTAATTTTTTTTGAATCATAATATTTGTTGACTGTGAGAGCATTTCTGAACTTTTCTAATCTATTATCCAGCTATAACAGCTACCCATATTACTATGGTTACCCCAGATAGTAAGGTGGAAATTTAAATCCTAATTTAATGTTATTTCTACCTCTGGAATAGAATTTTCCAGCAATAAGCAGAAAACAGTGAACATTATTTTCAAAAACTGAACGATATTTTGAAATACTTAGACTAGAAAAGATGCTGGATTGTATGCCTTAATTGCAAATTATGAAGAAGTCTTCAAATACATCCTTTCAGATTCTGCTGTAGTTAGCTTCCTAAGTATTTCTTAGTCGTTTCTGCTAGCAGTGACTAATTCTGGTAATGATATTTCAGAGTGAGTTTTGTCTGTGGAACATGCTGTATCACTCAGCCACTGTGCGTGTAGTGAGGGACATAAGTGCAGTACTGTGCTGCTAGAAAAATTAGCTGCCTGGTGTCCTGTTTCCTCCCTGAACCTCCCCCATCCCAGATAACAAACTCCAAGGAAGTTCCTCCTCCCAGTTCAGGGGAGGCTAGCTGACTAGGTATGCTTTTGCATGATGCTGCCTCTTTCTTAAATTTAGGATGCTTAAAGTTAGTTGGTTTGGGCTTTTTTGGGGGGTGGGGAGGAGGGTTAAGTACACTTTTCCAGTGTCTCATTGTTGCGTCTTGTGTCATAGTTTGAGCTTACAGTTTTTTTTCTTCTAACAGAATCAAAGTGTTACTTCCAGAGCCAGTTCTTCCCCTGTGAGAAGATCAGATGAATACAAAAAGATAGGGCTTCATGCTAAGAATTTTAGCAATTCACTTATTTATAGGCTTCTCCTTCATTTTTGGGAAGTCAGGTTAGAACTGAACAGCAGGAGAAGGTTAATGTGGGGAAAGCTGAGAGAATTGGAATTTGGAGAAAGAGGGCAAGCCCTTAAGGCAGACTTGTATTTACCACGCCATTGTTTAAATGGTGATTCTTGAGACATAGTTACATAGGCTTTCAACACTTGAAAGACATTTTGTTATACCTATATATATATATACATATAGCGCTCTGTTTTCTGTGAACAAGCGTATCACTGATGACATGCTAAATAGAGAACAGAGAATGAATCTGGTGGTTTAAATAATACAGCTTGATCTTCAATTCAAGATCTGAAACTTCCCCATAGACCTTGTATTCTACCTTTAGAAAAAACAGCCTGACATTCCTGATCTTTCATGTTCGGTTTTTTTTTTTTGGATTGCAGGTGTAGTGGGAGATTTTTCTCCATTCTGAGTGTTAAGAGACTTTATTCACAGGTTTAGTTAAATTAACATATGCTGTATGAATGAAAGTGAAGAAATTATATTTGTTTCGACATGCAGCTGATTGGTCACTGGAATGTGTCCATTCCTCTGAATTCTTGTGCAAAAGTGAGTTACTTAAAGTTTGGCTACAACGGTAGCAGATGCTGATGTGGAAACCCAGACCACACATTCCTTCCTGCTTCCATCAGCAGCACACGTTCTTCATTCTTTGTTTAAAGGTCAAAGTAACTTAACAAGTAGGGCTGACTCATGCAGATGTGAACTCTATGAATGCAGTGTACTTTTGATTGCTCCCCCTTTGCAGCCGTAGTAAGGGTTTCTTTTTGAATCAATGAACTTGACGTAATCACAGGCAATGAATTAAAATACTGACATCTTGGAGTTTCAGTCATGGTGATAGTGCCTCAGTGGAAGAAGATACACTCCACAGATGGTAACAAGCTTGCTGCAGCTAGCCCATGAAGCTGAAAATATTCAAATATTCTTGCAAACTGTTTTTATCAAAGGTGTTTAAAGAAAAAGCAGCCTGCCCACATGGAGACTTGAAATTCTCTTCCAGCAAAAGATGTCTTTTAAACCATGCTATTCCCATTCTGGCTTTATAGTTTGTGCTGCGCAGAAGCACTGTGTTTATACTTGGTTATCCACCTCAGTCAGTTACAACATGTTACATGTTGTGTTTTGCATACATAAAATATACATATGCTATATATGCATAAATGTTACTGTTTTCTCTCAGTTTTAGTCATTAGCTTACAAGATTCAGTTTTACCACTGATTCTTGATAACCCAGAGTCATTTCATCTTGCTTGGGAGTATACTGTCTGGACCTGTATGTCCACATGGGTTGAAAGCCATGTCTCCAGACACCTGGGGTTTTGTAAATGTTTCTCCAGCTCCCAGGATGCTGCATTGCAGATAGTGACATAGAGATTTGAAGGAATTAATCCTGTATGATACATTTTTTCATCTGGGGAATCCCTGATTCTAAAAGATACCAGGCCAAATCAGGTGGATTTGGCTTCATGAACTTCAAGAAATGTAGTCTCATTTACTGTTTAAAAAAAAAACCCCACAACAATCCCACAATGCTAGTTTTAACTATTCACCTTTTTTTTTTTTTTTTTTTTTTTTAAATTTTATTTTAGGCCTCCTGTCAGTCCATGATAGCTAGCTTACATGAAGGGCTATTCTCTCCCATGAGAGGTGTATTTTGAATTTTAATAATTTAATGTTTATACAGGTTACCATCTGTAGGTGATAGATTAACTAACCTTACAGTAATTTTTCTCACTTTTCGCTATAATCCTTCATGGTCACCATGTTTTTGTTCTGGAAAGATGTTACTACTTCTGCCTGCTAATTCCAGAATGTCAAAGGTTGCCTTGGTCTTACCTTAGCTGGCGCATATCTTTGTGCTTGCTGCATAAGAAAAATATCCATCGAAGATTGACAGATACGGATTTTGTGCTTTGCTATAAAATTGTAATGGAATTGAGGCATTTGATATCCACTGAGATAACCAAGGCAGGTAAGAGATTGAGGTATCCTTGTGGTATCAAACTTACCTAAATCTGCAGCTGCTTTGGTTTCTGCAATGTCTTAGGCAGTTGCATTGCCTACCCTGGTGTAAAATCAAAGAATTGTTCTGTCAGTTAAAATTCAGGAAAAGATTACGTAGATCTGTGTACATATCTACTGTTTCTGACTAATGAAGCTATGCTAAGCTCTAACTTGTCTGCAATGCCTGTTTCATGTGTAGTTTGCTTTGTTTACTAGCATAATGCTCATGACATGGGTGAGCTGGATGACATGTTAACAATGCTTATGATTATAGGTCAGTTTTCATTTAAAAAAAAAAGTTAATGAAACATCTGGTAACCCAGAAAAACAGGAACTACTTTAATGATGCTTTATTGAGTTTTAAAATAACTGCATTTCATTAGATAATGAAATGTGAGATTTAAAATGAGCAGAATAAAAAATGGAAGCTTCCTACATCTAGAAGTTGATACTGTGTAATGGTCTGTTTAAAGGAGGAGAATCCATGCTCAGTCATCTCTTTTTCTTAGTATGTCTTAGGTTTATTGTTAATTTGCTGTAGGGAGATATATTCATATGAATTACTGTAATAAATGTCTACCTGTTGGGTTATGCATGCTGAATTAATCATATAAACATTGATCCGGCAAAAGGAACTGAAGAAACATAAGCATCTTACAGTCTATAGTATCTGTAATGCATCTTGGCAAAGAATGAATTGGAGATACTTATAAATTCAACACATTTAATTAATGGCAACAGTTGAATACCATTTTATTGAATCAGAATTTGCATTTTTATATATATATATAACTTCTTTTAGGATTATTAAGACAGGCTACACAGCTATTGTAATGTTCATTCTCTGGTCATTGTCTTATTTTGCTTATATACTCTTTGTAGGCATATAGGATGATAGGACAGACTAAACTTTTTGTGCTAAAATTATGTCCTAGATATTAAGTGCTGCTTGTGGCAGATTGCACATGAGTGTCTGGTGTATATGGGGGGGGGGGGGAAACATGGGAATGTAAGTCAGTAACTCTTATCTCTCTTGAGGGACACCCTGTTTCAATTGTAGTATTTCTCATTTATTTTAGAGGAAGCCCACATCTGAAGGGAACCCCACATTATAAGGAAGAACAATGTGCTCCTTCATTAAATCTAGAAATGAAGAAAGTGCTGGACTTGCAAGCCTCTATCACAAGGTATGCTCACTAATCATGTCTTAAGAATTTTTCTGCATGCAATGGATACTTGTTAAAAAGTGAAGGGGAAACTGGGTGGAAAAAAACTTCTAGCAAGTTTTTTGACTTACATAATAGTAAGTTCCTAATCGTTACATGTAAGAAGGTAAAAAAGTACAGTTTTGTTTAAGAATTCTTTCTTTCTGTGCTTGGCTGTACTGATCTTTTTGGCATGTAGAAGTATATAGCACATGTATGTTCCATATTACATTATGTTACTGTAAATGTGTTTGTCCTTGGGCTCAAGGTATGGATTAGAGATTTAATGGAAACATAGGTACATAAGAGCAAAAATGTATGTAGCATTTCAACATTTCTCCAGCTGCCTGCGGAGAGGCCCTATTTGTCCTGGAAAAAACTTTTTGTTTACCTCTTCTTTTTTTTTGTGGTGATTGCCTTTCTTATAAATAAGCTTTGAACATGCTAAATAAGTGTCTGTGAAAAGTTGGTAAAACTGTATAGCATTGGAGTGGGGTGGAAAAGTAACAAAGTGCAATTTGGGAAGAGGCCCCATAGGAGAAAATGGATGCTGGAAGAAATGTAGTATATACTGGAGAAAGCTTTCCTGGGAAGCTGCAGGTTGTTGTCTGCATGCAAATAGATTAACAATAGTTTTCAGGATTTTGGAGATGTTTGGGGAAGGATTTAGGGGAAGTCTAATTCATGCTCCATCAATGAGCGTAGACCATGGGTTAGAAAGCGTTGTGGATTATTTGCAGCCCAGGTAATATTGGTAATTTTCTGGGATAGATGAATAATTGATTGTGGGTAGCAATGCCTTATATTTAGTCAAAAGTGTTAAAATGGTCTTCAGCTGTTCATATACCATTTAAACAATTACCCTAAAAATACAGACCTGTTCATGAACTCTGATTCCCGGAGGAAGAGAGACATATACCACAGTTTGTCAGCTTGGTACCTTTACTGTCTAGAGCACTTAGGCCCTTAGTTTGTAACTTATTTGATATAACTTCTCAACATAGTTGCTGATAAAAGAGGCAGTAATATGGTGATTGTTACATTAACTGATTTTTCTGTGATGTTAATTTGAGATGCAGTTCTTTAGAGAATGACAAATACATTTGTTAGTTTGCAGTCCATGTTAGAGGATCTACTTGTTGCTACTGCTGATGGATTTCTCCATCTCGTTCACTGGGATGGTATGACCAATGGAAGGAAGGCCATCAACCTATGCACAGTTCCATTTTCTGTGGATCTGCAGTCTTCTCGAGGTAGGTTTTTGGATTTTTTATTGCTTATGATAGTTAACTGGTGGCAAAATACCATCTAATATAAAATATTATCTCTGTTCTCAAGCAGAGATGAGAAAAATGTGCCTTTTGTAAATGTGAACAAAATAGCCTGGGTTTTTTGTTTGTTTTTTTTTTTTTCTATGAAGTAATGCTAAACAACTGAGAAGTCTGCTGGCTTGCAATATCACTGTGTTCACGTATTTTTAAATTACTGCTGTTTTCTCAGCAGGTTCATTTTTGGGCTTTGAAGATGTTTACATCAGAGATATGGAATACTGTGCCACGCTTGATGGTTTTGCTGTTGTTTTTAATGATGGCAGAGTTGGTTTCATTGCACCAATGTCAAGTAGATTCACTGCTGAGGTATATTTCCTTTAGTATTTCTAGCATGCGCTCTACAATAAATGTGTTTTCCTTGGTCTCTGCATTTCAGTTAGCTTTCTACTTTAAATTCTGTTCAGCTGCAAAGAAATTAAAATTTACTAACTGCTTAAGAGATAACAACAAGGCTATTTCATAGCATAATTTGAACTAGATTGTTCTAGGGCTAGTACCTGTCCTTGGTTGAGCATAATTGATAGTAGATTTAATTTTTATTTATTGCTTCAAAATGTCATTATTGTTCTGAGGTCGTCTGACTGTCTCTGAGATAGGCTTCCTGTTGCTAGTTATAAGTGGGGTGATAAGAAGTGGTTCCTCCTATGGCAGAGTATCATAGGTGTTCTTTCTGGCTTTTAGCTGTAATCAAGTCTAACTCTTCTCATAGTGACAAGCATACTTCAGAATTTGTTTCACAGGAATCTTTTCCAAGTTAGGTGTTTTTTTACCTGTAATTCAGCCTACAAACTGTACTACATTTTGTCATTAGATCTCTGTATTTTAATTACAGAAAACCCAGAAGGATTTGTGTAGTCTGTCTGAAACTCCTTCACACACAATATCTGTGATTTCAGCTGCTGCAGATGGGAATTTATTTTCCTGTTCTGTGTTTTGTCTTCGTCCTGAGTACCATCTACTGACTTCTTTATGCAGTATCAGGGATATTTTTGCCTTATAGCTATTGACTTGCTTTGGTTATTCAGAGCTCTGATAAACAATTTCCTTACATACTAGTATCTTTCTGTAATTTATATTAAGAACAATGAAACCAGTTTTATATATACTGGATTTTGTTTATGTGAGCCGTGCCAGTTATTCTTGACATTTGCAATAGAAATTTTCTGAGGTGATGAAGGTCAACTGGCAGATTTGTAATATGGCATAGATGGGTAGCACATGGGTAGACGCTATCATGAATAAAAGCACTGTTTAACCAAAAATTCTGTGAATTCCTGTTTTACAGCAGCTCCATGGAGTTTGGGCACAAGATGTGATTGATGGAACTTGTGTGGCAGTAAATAACAAATACAGGCTGATGGCATTTGGATGTGCCAAGTAAGTTTTGTAGGGCTGGTACAGTGAGGGGAAAAATGATTTAATTATAAAGCTTAAGTACTAGTTTCTTCTTACCAAGTTGTGTTGCAAGAGCTGCAAAGATGCAAATGATCAGTCTTCCTAGAGATGGTAAAATCTGCTCTGTCAAGAAGGTAGAAGAAAAGAAATAAATCACCCGCTTGAACTGCAGTTGAAGTTGATGCTTGCTGTTCAGCTCTGGAAAAAAAATAAAAAGGTGGCTGGACCAGTAGCAAGGACTGGAAAGTGCTGCTGTCCCGGTTAATCTCAAAGCAGGATTATAAAGTCAATTCTAAGCAGTTAATCATAGCAATATTGGACAAGAATCAGCACTTTGGACCCAACTGAGAGAATGCTCTGTCGAGTGCTGATTTGGTCAGGAAAAGTGTTGCCTATTTGAGTAACTGTGTATATATGTAAATTATATGTTGCAAAAGTGCTTTTAGTTGTGCTGTTTTGCTAACTGCTCCTTCAAGACAGTTCCTCCTGCATAATAATGCTTTAGCTGGTCTGGAGTGCACCTTTTTTTTTTTTTTTAAAGTTGTATTTTATTTGGTTGTTAGAGCATTTCAAAAGATCTGGGTAGTTTTATCTTCAACTGTCGTCTTAAGAAATAGTATTCTCTGCTGTAGTAACAATGCAGTGTGTTGGTGTTTGCCTCTGAAACAGGAATAGTTATTATAATTCATTGCTCTTGGTATGCATTAGCACAATCCTGATGAAACTTTAGCACTCAGCAAATACTGACTTTCCTCATGGATTGTCTTGCAGTTGGAAGCCATAAATACATGTGGATTGTGTGGGCATGTGTATTTTCAGAGCATGAAATAGTGCATTGGTTGTTATCAGACTGCTGTTTTGGTTCCTCCACTGCCTTCTGGAAAGTATCTTATAAATCTGTTTATTAAAGTTCTTTTTGTGTTACTTGACACAGTGTTTCTGCTCTAGATAAATTCTGTATTGATGTGGAAAAAGCAGCTTTTATTAACCTTTTGAAACTGATGAGAAATCCAAATGGTCTGTAGTCTAAAGCATGTGTAATCTCTTTCAGCGGCTCTGTGCAGGTTTATACGATAGATACCACCACTGGCGCCATGCAGTTTTCTCATAAATTGGAGCTGACACCAAAACAATATCCTGGTGAGCTACTTTTATTGCAAGAATTTTCCAGCTGTTTTTAGGGTGTTAAAGAATATTTTTCTCCTCGGCTAGTTAACAACTATTTGTTGTTTGAATTATCACTGATGGGATTACTGTTTAGTCTTGCATGTTTGTAGTAATTTACTCTTGTGCATTTTTTCTTTTGTCTGCTTGCTTTCATCTGACTTTTGGATGTGTTTCATATGTGAGGGTTCAGGGTTGGGGGCTTTTTTTGGTTGGTTTTGTTGTTTGTTTTTTTTTACTGAACCTGAGTTAGCAGTTTATAGACAATGCTGCTTCTGGTTGTTCCTTTTCAAATGCTGCAGATCTTAGTAGTTCCCACATGTAGTCTTGAGATTACTTTTTCTGTTATTCACCTGAGAAAATGGCAGGTTATTGTCAAAACTGATAATGAATATAGTAGAGGTGTGAATTAACTTAAAACAACTGACAGGTAGGATACAGGAAAAAAATGAGTAATCCAGCACCCTGCCTGAACTGCAGTGAACAAAAGCTCAGTGGAATTTTTTATGTAGTAGTGATACATATGACAGGCTTGAGAGTGAGGAATGTATAAAGTGGGTAAATTGCATCCTCAGCTGAAAATGTGTGTGCCTGTTAGGTTTCAACAAAAAAATCAAACGGAGTTTTACAGTTGTGTTAAGTGCCAAAGGAAGAGCTTTCAAGGTGAATACAGAATCTTCTTTTGTCCTAAAAATCATTTTACCAGAATTGAATTCTATGGTTGTGTCATAGCACATTGTATTTCTGGCCTATTTTCATGTATTCTTAGTTTCCTCCAAAACCAAACATGTATTGGAAGGAAAACATGAATTCTTCATTTGCTACTTACTCATTTTGAGATGGTCAGTTTGAATACAACAAAGAAGTTAATAGAAAAATGAAATATTTATTTCCACATACTTTTGTTTCTACTTTTTTGGTGAAAGCAATTGAAGGGCATTTGATGTTTTTCACATGGTATGTTATTATCTGTTTTTAAACAGATATTTGGAATAAAACAGGACCTGTTAAACTAATCAGATGGTCACCTGATAGCTGTGTTGTGATGGTGACCTGGGAATGTGGAGGCTTGTCCTTATGGAGTGTTTTTGGTGCTCAGCTTATCTGTACTTTAGGAGGTGATTTTGCGTGAGTATTTCATTAAAAATTGTAACATCTTTTATTAGAACACTTTATTTTTCTAATTAAAAGCATTTACTTATAAACTAATTCACTGAGTTGTCTTTAAAAAATATTTTTCCATTATAATTCTTTAGATATTGGATCACTGAATAATATTTAGGAGGGGATCATTTGAATATAAATGAAAATGTATTGTTTTCTTTTTGTAGTGGTCTTTTTGGCTGTAAAAGCAAATTACCCTAAAGGCAGTCTTTAGCAGGCAAATATTAAAATTCTCACTGCTAGTATATATTTGCTGAAAATGTGCTAACATCCAGAAATCACAATTCAAACAGTTTATGCTAAACAACTGATGATCGTATTGCCTTTTATACAGCGTCATGGGTCAGACAGGCTTTATAGTTTGCGTTGAGGTTCAGTATGGAACCATATAGCAATACCAAGATAGGAAGATAATTTCTTAGTTTGATGAAGTTATTTCCAAACTCAAACTTGTTCTGTTCTGTTTCTAAGGTATCAGTCTGATGGTGCCAAAAAGGACCCTCTAAAGATCAGTTCTATGGTAAATATGAATGTAAAATACTGTAATAGGATGGCTGTTAATTTTTTAAATTATTTTTAGTGAAACAGACTGGCTTTCTTTAGCTTTATTACTTTTAAACAGTAAGATGCCTTTACTACACTTCCTAACACCAATGTTTTATTGAAGGAAGAGGGAAAAGGGGACAGGTGATGATTTTCCTCCCTGCCATGTATATGCCTGGTCATGAAGTGAGCACGACATGACATGCCTCTTTTTGGCTTTGCTTTTAATATTAAAAATGAGCACTTTGGGTTTCTTTTAATCTTTTTGAATCTGGGGTTGTGTTTCAGAGTACAGTGAGACACAGAACAACACTTATTCCCCTAAAATTGCTAGCTTACCTTTTGCTATTGAAGTAGCTTAACTCAGAATATGAATTGAAGAGGAAGTTAACTGCTGTTGTTTTAATAGAAAATAATTAATGTGAAATCCCACTAGTCTATCAAATCAGTACATGTTGATAGATATCAAATACCATCTTCAAGGCCTCTTTTACAGACGATGCATCTTGTACAATGCTTCTAAACCATTTGATTTTATTTATGTATAGCCTGGTTGCTATGAAGATTGACAATTTTAAACTCGCATCCCAAGTGGATGTATGTGTTTGCAAGGACAGTACAATGTACCTTTTAAAAACACACAAGATTGAAATTCTCATACCATCAAATTTAATGAACAACCACCAGTATAATTTTGGGGATCAGGATTTTTTTCATACCTGATTAAGTTTGTGGATTTTTTATTAGTTGCTTTAAGCTGCAAACTGAACAGGTTTTATACTTATGTGGATGTATTGCATAGTTACATTTAATCAAAATATTTTACATAAAAAAGAAAAGAACTTAAGCTAGATTCATACTCTTTCTTGTGGATTTTACTGCTATGGGTTACTTATGATTCCTGTGATGATATATTTAAAACAACAAACTGTGTGGTTTTTTTACCAGGCTCATGTCATATCATAAGATCAGTTACAGTAAGTTTCTGTAGTTCTTGTTTTCTAAGAATATATAGTGTTGGTTTGGGGTTTTTATTATTTTTACTTTTTTACATTCAGACCTGGGGATCAGAAGGGTATCATCTGTGGGTTATTGATGGGAATTCTTCTTCAAACATGAAGCCTGAAAGAGATGCAAATAATGAAGCTCGCCAGTTTGGTATTCTGCAGTTTCATTTCATCAAGAGTGCACTCACTGTTAATCCTTGTATGGTAAGTTTTTTATAGATAAATATATCCTTATTTTAGAGCATATTTCCACTTTTTGAGTGACCTCTGAGTTATTCTCTTAACAGGTTTTAAGTCTGGCTTGCAGCTATTAGACTGGTCTTCCTTTTTTTGTCATAGAGCCTTTAAAATGGTACTTTGAAAATATTGCTATGCAATGCTGTAACATAAAACCTACTAGTACATAGTGATACCAAAACTGAGAACTGCCTTAACACTTATTTTTCATATTGTTTACATAGAACCTGTTAATATGTTGATTATGTGTTTTCCTGTTAATATGTGATCATGGAGTTCAAGGTTGCTTTTGGTTTTCTGTTGTTTTGTTTTTAATATAGAGTAACCAGGAACAAGTCCTCCTTCAAGGAGAAGATCGCTTGTATTTGAACTGTGGAGATGCAACACAGGCTCAGAGTCCCAGAAATACTTCGGCAGGGTTTAAGCACTTTACTAGGACACAGGCATTGGCATGTTGTACAGGTAATTGTTGCTGGTTGCTCATATGTGCTCTGTGCTTGCGAGAGTTTATAGGACTGGAATTTGCAGCTGATCTCATCACTCTCTGCCATACCCTTCTCCTCTAGTATGAGATCATTGCCTTTTTATTGCCTCTTATGTTTCCCCTGGTACAGCTTTTTCTTATTGCCAAATGGTAAAGGAATGTTGGCCATCTCAGCCGTGTGGCTATGAGTTTGCATCCTAGCCAACAAAAAAATGTGAAAGTCTTTTCAACCTCAGGAAGGATTAGTTAAATCACTTTGCTCTGCGTTGAAAGGGAGAATAAGTGCAGCATGCAAGAAATCCTTTAGGGGTTTGTTCTGTTGTTTATGCAAATTGCTTTAAGCATATTCAACTGATGAATACAGCCTTCGAACCTTGGCTGTATTTTCAAGTAGTCTTAGATGGCATCTATTTAAGCATGTAATTAAAACTTCACAATTTCAAACTTGTGAAGAAGAAATTATTTGCAGGGGTAGTAATGGGACAGATTCTATTTTCTCTGTAATATAGAGGAAAAATTAAATAACTTTTAATCTGTAATTCTAGTGTGTAGTTTTTCCACGCTTGAATTGGTAGACATTTTTCTAAATAAAGGTTTTTAAAATGTCCCCAAGATTTGTTTTTCACATAGTACATGAATCAGTATTGTTAAACAGCATTTTACTCTGGGCATGTATGTTAGGTTCTAGATAGTGTTGAATTTCCACTTAAGCTGGCCAGATAGCTCTTCTGTCTTGTGAAATTGGCGTAGGAGGGAGAAGTTTTCATTCTGTGTAGGAGTAAAATTAACACACTTAACATTACTGTGGGGAGCAACATACCCATGAGAACAGCCAGTGGCTGGGTAATGAGAGCACCTACCTGCCTTATATCAGACCAAAGACTGGCGTTTGAAACCGGATTTGTATCATCCTACATGACATGAAGAATCCAGGATCAAGATTTAATTTGACAAATCCCGGTCAAATGCTCTCATAACAAGAGTCTTGGATGTGCTGGTGTGTATTTCTGAGATTAGAAGTCTCTTCCCAGCACTGAAATTCCCTCCTGAATGCTCTGTTTATCAAAACTTGTGTGTTCCCATGGAAGGTTCTAATGGAGGAGGAGAAGTACCTAGGGGGGGAGAAGAGCAAATTTTGACTATTTATCTGTAATGCAGTATTAGCAGTTTTATGTTGTTAAGGCATTTCTCTATTTCTTCTATTAAAAGCAGGCTAACATTCAGGCTTCAGTAACTTTCTTGGGGAGAGGGGGGAGTAACTGTATTTAAAAAAGAGATCCCAACATTAAAAACCTTTAAGCCAATGCTTTGGAAAAAAAACCATGGACATTTTACAAACTCCTTTAGAACATTATAATTAATCACTACTTTAATGGTGCTTGGTGTAGTTATGTGGTGTTGGTTTTTCCCTTTTTTTTAGATTCATAGTACGTATCTAGAGAGCAACTGGCCTATAAGGGTGAGTTATTTTAAAAATATGTTCTTGCTTCTTTTAAAAGTATTGCATTTTTGTAACTGTTCCTTAGGGTTGGATGAGCTCTGGAAGATGAAATCATTGTTTTGAATTACAGAAAGAAGAATATGTGTTGGGCAGTAAAGTAAAAAACATGAAGATACTTTACAAGTTTTGACTCTGATGTTATATTGCCTTGTAGTGATGTACTTGGATGGGATATATCATTTAAATAAGTTCCCTCCTGAGGTTCTGTTTTTTCCTCTTTGAACAGTTTTCAGCCATTGACAAGCTTGGACAGAATGTAGCTGTTGTTGGCAAGTTTGGTTTTGCACATTATTCTTTACTCACCAAAAAATGGAAGCTGTTTGGAAACATTACCCAGGTGAGAAGTTTGGTACTTTATTCAGGTACCCTGGGGAGGTTTTATTTGTTGCAATGTGACTCTTAGAGAAAAATCAAAAAATACCTTTTTCAAATAAACAACCTGCAGACACACTTGGGATTAGGGATGCTGGTTTGGCATGTGTTTTTCATAAAATGGCTGAAATGCTTATCTTGTGGCTTTGGCACAATAATTTGTGTCTGGTTATGAAAAGATTTCCAAATCTGAGTGCATACAGTCAGACACTTACTCCCATATGTCTTATCTGAGACTTTGTGTTAGACATAGCTTAGGATGCCAAGCTTGTAAATTCTGTCCAGAAACAGAAAACTAATTTGAGAGAGTTGAGGGATGCCAGTAGCATAAGGAACTGTGGAACTGTGTTCTGTAAGATGACGTTTATCCTTCACATATTATTCTTTAGTACTTTGGGTTTTTTAAACAAAACCCCTTCATATACATGGATTGTCTTGCTACTGTCAGTAAAGCTTATAGATATCATGTATGGCTTTCAGAAATTACCCATAGAATGTATGTGTGTGTGTATAAGCATATAAAAATACATACATATATGTCATTTGCTTTCTTTTTTTCTTTTCAGGAGCAAAATATGACGGTAACAGGTGGCTTAGCATGGTGGAATGACTTCATTGTTCTTGCATGTTATAATTTAAATGATCATCAGGAAGAGGTGAGGCATTTTTCTTCAAAGTAAGTCATGTTTAGAATATCTGATCTGTTCTACAGTAGTATCATAAATATGAAAAGCTTGGTCAGTTGCCAAGGGGAGCTGCTCCAGAGCTGGCCCAATCCACAGCAGAGCAGCAGATCTGGGCACACTGGGGGGTTTCCTTGAGACAGGGAAGTGCCAGGGCAGTGGAGAGACATGCCAGGAGCCAGCAGCTCTTGCAGGAGATGCTGGTGAGGCCTGGATGTTGCAAAGGAACTGCAGCCACCTCCACACCTATAAAATGCAGCCTGGGGAGAGCGAGCGACCAGAAATGCTGCAACCAGAGCAGGCAAACAGAGCGTGGTGTGTAAGCCAGGACATGGCACCGCAGTTTGCGTAGCACTTTGTGCGAAAGGGTGTGCAGGGAAGGTGTTGTCACCCTACCAGCTCATAAGGTGCATTCAGCTGGTGGTCATCACCCTCCCAGAGGAGCTTAGCTATCGTATCCACATGGCAGAAAGCTACGTCCTCTGCACTCACCAGAATGTATGTGGCAACCCAGACAGGGCTTCCATGAAAACATGCAGCTACCCAGGTCTCAGGCTGCAGGGCGTGCCAGAGCCTTTCACTGGTAATGGATGGCAGTAGTGAGAACAGCGGTGTGAGGTGTGACCAGGTGGACGATCTGCTCAGCCTGGTGGCAGAGCTACAGGAGGAAATAGAAAGATTAAGGAGTGTCAGGGAGTCTGAGAAAGAGACAGACTGGGGGAACCATGCTCTGCCCTCCCTGAGACAGAAACAGGAACAGCCACCAGAAAAAAACAAGATCAAAGGGATCCTGTATCCTTCCCCTGCCAGGCTGAGGGCGGTAGCTTAAAGGAAAGGAGTGAATGGAGGCAAGTCCACACTCAGGGTGGCAGGCAAACCCCCTCCTTGCCCACCTCGCCTTCCCAGGTACCTCTGTACAGCAGGTATGAGGCTCTGGATGTGGAAGACCAGTCAGTTGATGATGTGGATGATGGTCCACCTACACCAGAGGGGTTGCCAAGGTCAGAAGGGCCTACCCCCAGTATCACAACCACCTCCATAAATCATAGAATCATAGAATGTTTTGGGTAGTCTGAGAGGGCAATGAAGATTTACAGATCGCTTTGCCAAGTTATTGTGTGTGCAGAGAGACCTTGCAAACAACCCTCCGCCGTGACCTTCTACAGATGCTTTTCCAAAGGGGCTGTTGCCACATGGCTCTGCATGATCTCTCAATTTTGTTACTGTATTGGGTTTGTGTAGCAAGGTCTTGGTAGTGTGGGGGCTACAGGGGTGGCTTCTATGAGAAGCTGCTAGAAGTTTTCCCTGTGTCTGCTGCTGGCCAAGGCCAAGCCAATCAGCGACAGTGGAAGTGCCTCTGGGATAACATATTTAAGAAGGAAAAAAACTGTCTGCGGCTCAGTAGCTGGAGAGAGAAGAGAAGTGAGAGGGTGTGAGAGAAAACAGCCCTGCAGACACCAAGGTCAGTGAAGGAGGGGGAGGAGGTGCTCCAGATGCCAGAGCAGAGATTCCCCTGCATCCTGTGGTGAAGACCATGATGAGGCAGGCTGTCCCCCTGTAGTCCATGGACGTCCACGGTGGAGCAGATCTCCACCTGTAGCCCGTGGAGGACCCCATGCCGGAGCGGGTGTATGCCCGAAGGGAGGAGGCTGTGACCCCATGGGAAGCCTGCGCCAGATCAGGTTCCTGGCAAGACTTTGCGGACCTGTGGGGGGAGGAGCCCACGCCAAAGCAGGTTTGCCGGCAGAACTTGTTCCCGTGAGAGGGGCCCCATGCATGAGCAGGGGAAGAGTCCTCTCCCTAGGAAGAAGAAGCGGCAGAGACAACGTGTGATGAACTGACCTCAACCCCCATTCCCATCCCCCTGCGCTGCTGGGGGGAGTAGGTAGAGAAACTGGGAGTGAGTTGAGCCCATAAAGAAGGGAGGGGTGGGGGGAAGGTGTTTTAAGATTTAGCAATTTTTCTCCTCTGCTTCTCTGATTTTGATTGATAATAATTTTTTTTTTTTTTTCAAGTTGAGTCTGTTTTGCCCATGATGGTAACTGATAAAATGATCTCTCCCTGTCCTTATCTCGACCCACGAGCTCTTTGATGTACTTTTCTCTCTGTCCTGTTAAAGAGGGGAGTGATAGCGTGGCTTTGGTGGGCCCTGGTGTCCAGCCAGGGTCAAACCACCAGAGGGGACTTCAACCACTCCCCGACATCTGCTGAAAAAGTAACACAGCAAGTTATAGCCAATCCAGGAGACTCCTGGAATGCATTGAGGATAACTTCTTAAGCCAAGTAATAGACAGCCCTACCAGAGCGCATGTGTTACTGGACCTGATGATCACCAGTGCAAGTGAGCTAATTGGTGACGTCAAGATTGGAGGGAGTCTGGGCTGCAGTTATCCTGCACTGGTGGAGTTCACAGTCCTGAGGCATATGGGTCAGGCAGGCGAAGTGTAAAGTCAGGACCCTGAATTTTAAGAAAGCAAACTTCCAGCTGATCAAGGAGTTAAGTCAGTAGGAGCCCTGGGGAAACTGCCCTCAGGGACAAGGGAGGTGATTGTGCCCCTCTGCTCTGGTAAGACACCACCTGGAGTATTGCATCCAGCTCTGGGGTCCTCAGCACAGGAAGGACATGGACCTGTTGGAGCAGGTCCAGAGGAGGGCTACAAAAATGATCCAAGGGTTGGAACACCTCTCCTGTGAGGACAGGCTGAGAGAGCTGGCGTTGTTCGGCCTGGAGAAAAGAAGGCTGCGGGGAGACCTTATTGCGGCCTTCAAGGGGGCTTATAAGAAAGATGGGGACAAACTTTTTAGCAGGGCCGTGTTGCGATAGGAGAAAGGGTAATGGTTTTAAATTAAAGGAGGGTAGATTTAGACTGGATATAAGGAAGAAATTTTTCTGATGAGGATGGTGAAACACTGGGCCAGGCTGCCCGAGAGGTGGTAGATGCCCCATCCCTGGAAACATTCCAGGTCAGGTTGGATGGGGCTGTGAGCAACCTGATTGAGCTGAAGATGTCCCTGCTCATTGCAGAGGGGTTGGGCTAGATGACCTTTAAGGGTCCCGTTCAACCCAAACTTTTCTATGATTCTATGATACATAGGTGGCTTTTGGTCATGTTCAGAAATAATGTAAGTAATTCTTTGCAGAAAAGTTTATTATTGCTATTAAAATCTATTTTCTGCTGACTACCATGTATCCATCCACTCATTGTTCTGAAAACTTTGTGACATTTTTGCATGTTAGCATGAAGCTTGTTTTGAGACATCTAGTTACAGTATTTTGGGACACTTTTGTAAGGTTTTAAATTAGATGGGCAGAAAAGCCTTACTTACTCTTTGCTTTTTAAAAATAATGAATAAAACTGCTTCCTTATGTTTGTTGTTCAGTACTTCAGATTTGGCTGTACTGTTCTTTAACCACTTTGGATGCTATAATATAATGCAATGGATAAAACATTTGATGAAACAAAAACCTAGTAATGTGTCTTGCCAGAAATCCTTGACAGTAATTCCACAAAAAGGAAAATTGAATGTGGAATTACTGTTAGTTTGTTGGTAAGCAGAACCTGTATTCAAACTCCTCTTTTCCTTGTAGCTGAGAATCTACCTGCGAACGTCTAATCTTGACAATGCATTTGCACACATCACCAAAGTGCAAGCAGACACATTACTACTGAGTGTCTTCCGGGATATTGTAATATTGTTCAGAGCAGATTGTTCCATTTGCCTTTACAGTATTGAGAGAAGGCCTGAAGGGTGAGTAACAGTATTTAAATGCTTTTGCAGTAATGTACTTGTAAACCTGTTCTTGGTCTGAGTAAATTCTTACAATAATATAAAGTTGTTCATAACGTCTGGAGTCAGATTTTTAAAATACAGAGGGGTAAGTGTTTTACCTATATGCACGTGATAGTTCATGAGTGTTGTTGCTTGCATGCGTGCAGATAACTCACATTGGGTGTGGAAGTAGTGACTGAGATATGTGTGCTTCCAGCTGTCTGTACAAATGTGTTCTAGCTGATAGGAACTTGAAAACTGAATGTAAATAGAAGAAAAAGGTACTTAAAAGGCACCCACATATTTGAATATTTTTAATAAAAAATGTTTCTAACATTAGAAGTAGGAATTGGTGAGGGTGGCAGTGGAGTAGCAAAGATGAAGAGAGAAAAAGTTTGGTCTGTGGTGTGGTTTCGGGGAGCTATTTTGGTGCAAAAGAAGTAGCAACATAAGAGCCAGATACTTTTCAGACAGTTAAGATTAGTGAACCTAAGGAGGACATAAAGATTCCCGGATAGTTTTCTGAAGTGCATAAGCAGGTGATTTTTCTTACAGTTATGGCATCTTGGTTTCAGCAAGAAGGGACTACTATTTTTTTTTTAGCAGAAAGCAAGCTGTTTATCCACTTTAGAGGAAAATATTTTCAATGCTTTTCAAAGAGAACTCCAACAAAATCCAAACCCTGAAGCTGTCTTACTGAAGGGTGAATAGAGTCATTCTGAAGTGTCTGATATTCTCTTCTACCCACTTATAGTAGTGGGTAGTAGTCCAGCTTAGGTTTATTTGGTAACTTTATGTAAAGTAGATATGTGGGCCTGTAGGATTCTTGGTTAAAGAAAAGTCATTCTGGTCTGTAGAACAAACTGTTTGCTGAGGTTAAGTTGCTTATTTTCATTACGATTACTTCAAGATATTTTTTTGTTAAATACTACTTTAAAATTGCTAACCATAGTCATGTTTCCTTTCAGTCTTAACCCTACTGCCAGTATCCAAGTTCTTCAAGAAGTGTCCATGTCTCGGTACATTCCTCATCCTTTTCTTGTAGTGTCTGTTACGTTGACATCGGTGAGGACAGAGACTGGCATCACCTTGAAGATGCCTCAGCAGGTAATAGGTCTAGAGTGCCCAAAATTTAAAAGAACCAGTGCCTAGGTTTGTTAGCTTAGCCCTCAAAGGTTACCTGGCTGATGAAATGAATCATAAATCAGTGGTTCTTCTATGTGGTAAAATGCAGAACATGTTTTTTTCTGATGCTTGTTACATAGACATTTTATGTGTGACTTGGGGGTGGAGAGGTGGAAATAAAATCCAAACTCTTACTGCTATTTCATATCTTCTCATATTATCTTGTAAAGTTTGGGGCCAAATCTTGGGGGACAAATTAAACTTAACTATGTCATGGGTATGTTTCTCTATTATGTATTAAAAGTGGAACACCAGAGCGATCTATTGCATTAGCAAGTGCCTTTCTTGCAGAACAGTTCCATTACTCAAAGAATAAACAGAAAAAAGGAAAAGATGGCTCTGTAAGGTTACTTCTAGTCAGTTTTCTACTACACTAAAATAAAGTAAGATAATCTCTCCCACTAGGTACATCAGGAGATAGGTCAGCAGCCAGACAGTGACTAGGGTGTGAAGGTGAAGCCCTGTCTTAACTCCAGGAATGATTCAGGCCACTGAAAGCATGGTGCAAAAAGAACTTGGATTTTTGTTGTCTGTGGTGTAAACAAATTAAGCTTAACTATTTGAGTAGCTGCAGTACGAAGTGTATTTTCTCATCAGTGCATCTACCTTATGATAGTTTGGAAGTTGCATTGTCTGTGAGGCAGGCCCATGGACACGCAAAGGTGCGTATTTTTCTCCACCAAAGCCACAAGCAGATACAAAAGCAGTGGCACAGACGTAGAATCTGAAGGTTTGCACTTGCTTCCTTCAGTTCATTATAGTTTAGTGGCCCACAATGCTGAACATGTGTCCTGAGACTTTCATAACAACCTTAGACAAGGGCGTAAAAGACAATGTGTTTGTGGTTTTCTAGTCCATCTTGCTGTGAGACAGCATCCTTATTCCTGAACTACCTGACCTGTGGTGTTTTGTAATTTTGAGAAAAAGCTACTGAAACTTTCTAGAGCTCTAGTAATATTTTAAACTTAGCTTCAGACTGAACAAATATTACCCCTTTTCTTTCTAAGAGCCCATATCTTCAAACTTTGTCAATCCTCCTGATCAAAAGTACTAACGTTAGCACTGAATGTGACACTGCACTGTAGACAAAGCAGTGTGTCTGACTTAGCAGAGCATGTCAGCTTTTTCAGTGCTGTTACCTGCTTGTGACGTTAACCCCTGATCCTGCGAATTTATAATACAGGCCCTCTGCCCGTGTATTTTAAAACTAAACTTCATGCACAGCGTGATATCGGCTACAGTGACTTGGTTTAAAATTAACATGAAACAGTTCTGAAAAAAAATCTTTAGAAAAAATACTTTGCTTTCTTGATATACCTAACTAGAAAGATTTTTTCTCTAACTGCAGCTTCTGAAAGTTCAAGATGCAGTACAGGTGTGGCTAAACTCTGGCTTGTGTACAAGTGTTAGTCTTTGCAATCAGATACTGGCAATCATATAGTGGTGATAGTGATAAGAATACAGAGCTTTATTTTTCTTAAAACACTGGTGGCTTGCCTATGCCAAGAAGCATAGTTGGAAAAAGCCCATATCAAATAAACACATGGAATGAGTCTAGTGAACAAGAAACCTTCCAGTATTTGCTCTTTTGCACAAGAACTACATAAACGAATCTGTCTGTAGGTATTTAGTTCTACTTGATTATTCTGAGTTGTTCTGCTTTGAATTTGGTTGTTAGTCATTTCTGTGTGGCAGTGCAGTTAATTTACTCTTTTTTTTCTGGGTTGTATTGTGGTTATGGGTAAAATGATGCATCAAAAAGCTTAAACAATTTGCATAATACTCTTTTATCCTTAGGCTTGTGAGGCTGAAAGTATTATGCTAAACTTAGCAGGACAACTTATCATGTTGCAAAGGGATCGATCTGGACCCCAGATACGAGATAAGGATAATAACCCTAATCAAAGGAAGCATGTGAGTAAATACATGTGGAATATTGTATATGGCTTCAAAGATGTTGTGAAGTGACTGAAAGAATTGTGGAAGGGAGTGGTGCAGGCATAAAGAAAAGAGGTCTGTAATGCAAGGCAATGTAATGTAATGCAATGTAAGTGTCTACACTGACAGGCTGAATTGTTAGCTGGAAGTAAATCACTACTCCCGTGACGTTTTTTTTCCCCTAAGAACCTGTGCAACATTACTGTTTAATTGTGTGAATGTCTAACTAAATTATTTATGTGTGTTTGCTACTTGTATTGCACTGAAAGATAACTTTTAAGCATAAAGGTCCTGTGCAAAATTTGGTATGCACTAATGACAGAAAATCTCTAGTCTACCTAAAACTATTCTGTATGTTTATGGAACATTATCATTTTTTGCAGAGTATGTTTACAAGGTTCTAAAACCAATAATAATAGAAATCGGTGACTGAACTTCCAAATTTTTCTGTGCTGATGAAAAGCACTTTGGGAGAGTGAAATCTTTGAAAAGTTTAGATGAAGAGTTGTTTGCAGCTCACTCAGACACTAGCAAATCTGGTGTTTGCAGTAATTTTGTCAGTTCTAGGTTGGTCTCTTGCGCTAACTGAAGAAGCAGAGAGCAGGTTTTTATTTTCCTCCTATTCTCACCCCTCTGGCTTCCTGACTAAGTATAAGGAGGTTAAAAAAATAAAGAAATGTCTTTTGAGTAAATGTAAGTAATAGTGGTGTTTTCCCAGGTGCTGGGGTGCAGTTAAGGGATAAGCAGATTTATTTCTTCTTTATTAGAAGAATAACATGTTTGAAGAGAGTAGTTCTTACCTGAAAAAAGAGTTCTTGAGAAGAGGGTAAAGCAAAAAAAAAAAAAGGAATAATGAATTCTGATTTTTTTTTTTTTTTTTTTTTTTTTTTTTACACAGCTGCCTTTTTGTGCTCCAGTTGTCCTAGCCCAGTCTGTTGAAAACGTATGGACTACTTGCAGGATTAACAAACAGAAACGCCACTTATTGGAGGCTCTGTGGCTCAGCTGTGGTGGGGCAGGCATGAAAGTCTGGCTTCCCCTGTTTCCCAGAGATCATCGAAAACCGCATTCCTTTCTGTCAAGACGGATCATGCTGCCTTTCCACATCAACATATACCCATTGGCTGTTTTGTTTGAAGATGCCTTGGTTCTTGGTGCTGTTAATGACACTGTGCTCTATGACTGTTTATACACTCAGACCAGTGCTAGAGAACACTTAGAGGTTCTCTTTCCTTTCTCCATTGTTGAGAGAACCTCTCAGATCTACCTCCATCACATTTTACGCCAGCTCTTGGTTAGGAACCTCGGTGAACAAGCCTTGCTTTTGGCCCACTCCTGTGCCACATTACCATACTTTCCTCACGTACTAGAACTGATGCTTCATGAAGTGCTGGAAGAAGAAGCTACCTCGCGGGAACCCATTCCCGACCCTCTGCTTCCCACTGTGGCGAAGTTCATTACAGAGTTCCCCCTCTTCCTGCAGACAGTTGTTCATTGTGCTAGGAAGACAGAATATGCCCTGTGGAATTACCTTTTTGCTGCTGTTGGAAACCCAAAAGACTTATTTGAAGAGTGCTTAATGGCCCAGGACTTGGACACAGCTGCCTCTTACCTTATTATCCTACAGGTAATGGTACCTCATATATTGCAAGAGAGGTGATATTTACTAATCTTGGAGTATTTAAAAAATACTGTCATACCAAAGTTACGTATGTTAAACAAATGTTTGATTTAGCAATTTTCTGTTGAGATTATGTCCAGTTATAAAGGCGGGGGGGGGAAATATCATGCGATATAAGTAGTTTACTGTTATAAAAAGGAAAATAATAGCATGAAATTTGGTTCTTCTGATCTCTGGTATACTTGAACATGACATGATGTGGCTTGACTTAATAGGACTTTTGTTGCTTGATGGCAAAAGCAAATGACTTAATTATGCTTTGTTACTTGCAGAATATGGAAGTTCCAGCAGTTAGCAGACAACATGCTACTCTCCTATTTAATACTGCCTTAGAGCAGGGAAAGTGGGATCTTTGTCGTCATATGATCAGATTTCTTAAAGCCATTGGCTCTGGAGAAACAGAGACACCTCCAGCTACACCAACAACTCAGGTTTGTGATGAAATTAGTAAATACTATGCATCAAACCTTGTATGATTAATCTTGCTATGATATAGCATGTTTGCTCCTTTGACTGTACATTTGGATTTTCTTGGTTTTAGGAACCTAGTTCAAGTAGTGGCTTCGAGTTCTTCAGACATCGCAGCATTAGTTTATCCCAATCAGCAGAGAATCTCCATAGCAAATTTAACTTGACAAAAACACTGAGTATGCCCTCTGGCCCATCTGGAAAAAGGTAATTGGTGGTAATGTCCTCTCCTTTCTCACTTTGTTAGGTACCGTACTAACTCTCTTAGCAATTTAAGTTAGAACTACATTATATGATAGAGTTAGATTTGTCATAGTCTCCCTCCACATCCTTCTACATTTGTCTTTTCCTGACAAATTCAAATGCTTTTATTTAGTAATTTTCTATAGAGTACTATCTCAAGAGTTGTGATAGGAAGAGTCATAGACTAATACTTGACTTGTTCTCTAAACTTGTTTCTTGGAAGTCACTTTGCAGTGGTGTCTGCCTTTTGTCTCTCTTTTGTTTTTTTTTCTGCATTGCTAATAGTTTAATACTTAATGGACACTGCTGCTGTTATAACTTCCCTTATTTCACTTACCTGTTGAGGCAGTGGGATCTTTTAGAGAACATAAATAGACAGGGAATGGTGGAAACTGCTTTTTTTGGTATATAGAAAGCTCCCACTTCTACTCTGCTCACTTGATGTACTATGGTTGTGGCCAATAGCCCTTAAGACTCTTAATGTCACTGTTCTCTGGTCTGTCTATAGGTGGAGTAAAGACAGTGACTGTGCTGAGAACATGTACATTGACATGATGCTCTGGCGACATGCCCGGCGTCTGCTGGAAGAAATCAAGCTGAAAGACCTTGGCTGCTTTGCCGCACAGTTAGGCTTTGAGCTGATTGGCTGGCTGTGCAAGGAGCGAGCCAGAGCTGCCCGGGTGGAGGATTTTGTGTTTGCTTTGAAAAAGCTACACAAGGATTTCCTCTGGCCGTTTCCAGTCATACCGGCTTCGTCCATTAATTCACCTTTCAAGAATGGAAAGTACAAGACAGGTGCTGTAACCTCTGAGTTGATTTGGAGTAGGTTTCTCTCCTGCAGTCCTACACCCGTCAGTCTGAGTCTGTCCTTCCTCAGTTCAGCCAAGCAAAGAACAGGCTGAGGCTTGCCACCTGCACAGCTTTCCAACACATGGTGTGGTTTTTTTGAAGGGACTCTTTAGCACAGACGACATCTCTTGTGTGGTCTGATTATGCCACTGTTTCTGTTGAGGTTCCTTGCTTCCTCAGGTGCATGGACCTGGGTATCACTTGTGCAGATGTTGAGTTGAATGTAGATATCGCTCTTTGATGTAAATTCTGCTACAGAAAATCATTAAAATCAACATTCTTATACAGTCTTTAGATGAGGTTTTGATTAACTTAGTTAAACATCAGAGTAATGCTCCTAATATTTGACATGTTAAAGAGTAAGAATTTTGAGGACTTGCTGTAAAAACCCCCTTTGTATTATCAGTCTCTCAGTTCAGTAGTTTATCTTCTTTGCGCAAACTTGATACTAGCTGCCAAGTCTTCCTCGATCTGGTAGTAGCAGCACCATTTCGTTCTATTGATGCTAATGCTTTATCAGCTGATACTTGTGTTATGTCACTGCTGACATAAAAAGGTGATCAGAAATTCTTGAAATACATAAATTCACTGCATTCCCTTGCTTTTGGTGATCCCTCAGCAAACTAATTGAATATTGACTTAGATACAAGTTTTAGCTTCCTGAAATGCATGGAGAGAACTTTCCAAATTTCTTTGTTGATGGATACATGACTTTTCTTTGGTGGTTTTGTTGTGTTTTGGTTTTTTTTTTAGCCATGGGGGAGCAATTGCTAAAATCTCAGTCTGCAGACACTTTTGTAAACATGGAAATGGACACAGGGGTTTCAAACACACCTCGGAGTCGCAGCTGGCTTGGCGCTATCAGCTCCTCTCAGAGAGAGATTGACACGGTTTCATCCCATGGACCACACATGCAAGATGCATTCCTCTCTCCTTTGCTAAGTAAAGGTGAGTCACTCTTCATTCTGTGTGCTTATTGGAAAAACAGCACCTGGAAGCACGCACTTCTGTTTTGATATTTGCATGACACTGCTGTATTGTGGCTTCTCAACTGCTGATAAACATAATTCAGACCAAAAAAAAGGACTTGTTGAGAAGTGAGCTGATTTTTTTACAACAGAAGGATAATGCACATGTCATACATCTTCAGGTACTTGAAATAGAATATGAAATTGGTATTTGCTGAAGTTCCTGTCTGTGGTGGTAATTTGAAATTCAGTATTTTTA
>NW_009258294.1:158918-166807 GCF_000687185.1 Egretta garzetta
CTTGCACAGGCTGGTGCTAGGCATGAACTTTGTGCTTTTGGATTTCTTTAGAAAGATATTATATATATTCTTTATTGAGGAAGTTGAGGAAATTATAGTCCCATATAGTTTTCCTTTTTTCCTATGGCTGTGTTTAAATTGCTTTTCTAAAAGCTGAAATGTGTGATCACCTTGTGAAAATACGAAGGGGAATTTTATTCTCTGTGCATCTTTTCTGACCATAGTAAGCGTAGAGCAACATTTTCAACAGTGTCTATGTCATGTGATTTCCACTTTACTGGGGGAAAGACCTAACTGCTAAGTGTGAACCATGATCTCCCCAAGATGCCTCCTGTGAGAGTCGGAGCACTGGGAGCTACTATTTAACAAGTTGACAGGCTTTAAAAAAATGAAGAAAGTGTGAGGTTCTCCCCCTCTGCTCTGCTTGGGCACTCATTCTATTTTCACTCCTGTTTCTCCTGTTTATTACTTCTGGAGACTGCAAGAATGCATTAGGTTTAAGAACGTTTGTTATAGAACTCTCCAAAAAAGTGTAATTTAAATGGGGAAAACTTATTTTTCTTTTTATCGCACTATCTTGTACTGTCTTCTGCCACTACTGCTGTTTCTATAAACAAGTATCTTGGTTTTTTTCTGAGCTGGATGAAGACCTTTGAGTTCAATGGACTTTGGTATGCATTTTGAAGCAGTTTATTTCTAAAGTGAAACTAAATTAATAGTCTTTAAAAGATTGCAAGCTGAATTCTAATAATAATAATTTCACAAATAACTAATCCAGCAGTGGTATTCATGGGCAAGAAGCTAATAAAACAAATTTCTGACTTTCTAAACATTTTCCACAGAGAAGATGGATCCACTTTAATATGGAAACTGTTCTGGAGGGTAGGTGCCTTGATAACTTGCCACTATAATGGGTTTAGCTTTGCTGTTACTGCTCCTGTGAAAATTCTGTGGCTACGTCTAGTCTTCATGTTTTTATTAGAAACACTTTTTTTTTTTTGGTTATTAGTGCAGGTAAATATTTACATTACCAAGCGTTCAGAATCTTCAGGGTTTTGTATGAAGAACTTGTTACTGCATCCTAATTTTTAACAATTTTTAACAAAGTTAAAAGTTAAGAAAGCAGTATCTTCAGACAAGCTTGCAACCCTTCCTACAGACTTAATGCTAGGACCATATAGTCACTGTGTTCTTACAATGATTACAATGGCTATTATTCTGCAGAATTATTTTTATTTAATAGAAAAAGTGACAAGAAGAATGTTGAAGTGGGATGGACAGTATGCCTGAAATAACTTCTCAGTGCTGTGATAAGACAGTGAAGCATTACTGTGTAGTTTGTCAGTTTCAACAGGCAGTAGTTCAGAAAGGCTGAGTCTTACTAAAGTAAGTGGTTTCTTTTTCCCTTATGTTTCTGGGTGGTTTTCATAGGTGATGAATGCAGCATTGGTTCAGCAACAGACCTGACTGAAACAAGTTCTATGGTGGATGGTGACTGGACCATGGTGGATGAAAACTTCTCCAGTCCAAGTTTAACTCAGTCAGAGCTTGAACATATCTCTCTAGAACTGGCTAGTAAAGGGCCACACAAGTCACAGGTCCAGCTGCGGTAAGTGATGTAATCTTTGCGTTTGAAACTTGAAATTAGTAGTATGCAGCATTAGGAGAAAGAAACATTGTTTACAGAATCACACTGGGATTTTGTCTTCAGAGTGGGAAAAGAAATAAGTGGACTGTTTTTCCATACAGGTATTTGCTACATATCTTCATGGAAGCAGGATGTCTGGATTGGTGTATTATCATAGGCCTTATCCTCAGAGAATCCTCAGTAATCAACCAGGTTTTCAGTATAATGCAGTCCTCTGATACTGATGGAGAAATCTGTCAGAATATCAAGACTGGCCTATATGCTGTTGACAAATGGGCTTCTACAGATTGGTAAGTGTTGTTTGCCACCTTCATTTTCACTCCAGTTGCAGATAATGAGTTACCTAAAAAATAACTGAGTTATCTCAGCCCTTGCTGAAACAATTATTTAAAAGCACTTTTGCAGAAAATTTCAGGACAGTCACGTAATACAGTAGTGATCAAAATGGGGAAAAAAACCCCAACAAACCAAACCAAAAGAGCCAACCCCCCAACTTTTGATTATGGTTGCCTTTTTCCTTCTGTTTAAAAAAAAATTTAAAAGGAGTTTCTGCACTGGAAGGGTTATAGAAGATACTCATTAAACATCTCCCAAGAAAAGATGCTTTTCGGGCATATGACAGAAGTATTATTTTTTTAATTCACTCATGGTGTTCTATACAATTATTTTCCTAGCCCTGGGTACAAGCCATTTCTAAGTATCATCAAACCACAGATCCAGAAGCTAAGTGAAATAGCAGAAGAACAAGTACAACCTGAAGCTTTTCAGCCAGTGAATCCTTCTAAGGTTACCGAACAAGCGAACCCCAGAGCTGAGGAAAGCAGGACTTCGTCTAGCCATGGCACTAATCCTCAGAGTGATGCTGGCAACAGCAATGCAAGCAGGCATGAAGAGGACAAGTCTAAGCCAGAGGACGAGGATTCATTCCAAGAAGGCAGTTATGACTGTATTGTGTCTTAAACAGAAGGCAAACAACTTCCCAAGCATCAGGTGTGAAAGGAAGCAAAACCAGCTCTTAGACATGCTTCCATGTTTTGGATTTGAACTATTTTTTTTATATATATGTTTCAATCTTTGAAATCTTTAGTGGGGATAAATAAGCAGCAGTTTCATCTAATAATTTCAAAAGGAGGCAAGATTTTTTTTTTTTTTTTATGCAATCTTCAGACTGCAGCTTTAGGTTTTGATACTTTTAAATAGAGTTGAGAGACAATGAATACATATGGAGACAGGTTCAGCTAATGTTCATCAGTACCTTTACATCACTAACATGTGTTCTGGAGAAACTATCTCTTGCTTGAGTTTAAAAGTCTGAGAGGGGATTAAATTTAAAAACTGTTTTCCTTTGCAGCTTGCCTGCCTAAGAAATGTCTGATCAATGCAGTTCAGATTGGTTTGATATCGATATTTTGTATTAAAGGACTGTAAAATACATTATATGTTTTTGTGAATACTCTTGTACAAATACTTAAGGTTGTACCATATTTGAAGGTACCAATATGTATTGTGCATGTTTCTAGATTACTAGTAAAGTTAAAGCGGAGTTGCACTTCTTTCTGGATGAGGCATACTTTACTGACCTAACATTGACACAAGGTGGCTTACCTGTTTTTTACTGCCCGTTACAGATCTTGTAGTTGGGTTTTAAGGGATTGGTGAAGGTTATTTATTTCATTGTAAATTCTTTTCTGAAAAATGGATTTTTTAAATGTAAATAATCATCATATACTCTTGCTATGGAAAACTAGTTTAACAGCTCATACTTAGACATTTTTCAAACATTTTATAATAAGTATACTTGTAACTAAGACATTTAACTTTCATACGATGTTATGGAAAGCTGGCTGCAGAAGTCTGTTGCTTTGAGGTACTTACTTTTTCTAGCTGCTGTCCCTATGTAATAACTACCTGTAACAGTATTAATTTAGATATTAGCTTGTTTGTACTGTGCAATCTGAACAAAAATGCAACATTATTCATTTTATAAAGAAAAAACAAACCTAGTTTATTTTGTATAACATCACTTGATTACTGACATGGACCAAACAAGTCATCATAGGGTAGTTACAGCATCTGTTGCTAGTTTTCTAGTGTAGTTACTAAACGCACATCCATTTAAACTCTGAAAATTAGAATATTCACAATTAAGTTGAAATACATTGTGGTTTATCATCTTTATTTCCTTTGTAGATAAGATCAAGTGCTTTAAAATGTACAAATATTAAACTTTTGCTTTAGAATGGCTTTACTAAGCCAATACAACCAGTACAAGTGCAATAATTGCGAGCATTACTTGGAGAGCTGGAGATTTTAGTGAATGCAGCTTGAATTTCCATTTAAGAGTTGAAACTAATATTGAAGTTATAGAACAGAAATCCAGTTCAAGAGTCCCAGCATTAAGCTTAGTCTGCATTGTAGCTACTGGTTACAGATAATGTCTATCGTACCTACATACCATACAACCTACCTGTTGTGATCTGACTTCAAAATCCATTATTGTTATAAGGGGATACTTAAGAGCTTTTTTTATGATAAAAAAAAAACCTGCTTAATCTATGTTAAAAGAAATAAAAAACTGTGCTTCAAGTTAATACTTTTTTCTGTGGTTCTGTGGTAATGATGTAAGCCAAGCCCATGTGGACCAGCCTTCTGCTGTTCAGGTTTTGGATCTGTGCAAGTGAACACATACGTTAACTGACATACTAACATTTTTAGTATTAGTATCTTACTGCTGTGCTACTGTTGTTTAGCAGTTAAATCTTTTTAGTTGTGAATTTTAGAAGTTTGTACTTATTTAGTAGTAATTCTCTCTATGCAAATCTTATGTGCTAATTTTGTATTTCAATTTCACTGCTGTTATAACCTGTAATTAAAAGACAAATATGTTCACTTTTACTTCAAGTTACTCCTGTGGAAAATAACTATTTCTGACTTCAAGCCATGGAGAGTAAATTGCCAGAATTCAAGTGGGTTGTCTCAGAGAAACAAAGCTCTCAAAGAAACTACCCTGTGAAGACTGGTTTAGTTTGCCACGTCACACCCCTACGGTCTATTTTACAGGATGAAGGCATCAAGCTTCTAAGTTAAAAATTACCTTATTAGTGCATCTTTGAAGTTACATCCACCTGTTGTTTTGAAAGGAGGTGTATTGGGTTTAGGTGGCAAGGGGGGCTGCAGGGGTGGCCTCCTTGAGTAGAGCCCAGCAGCTGCCCCTGTGTCAGACACAGCCAGCTCCACCAGACCAAACATGGGACACAGCTGAGCCCACCAGCAAAGCAGGTGCCTCCTCTCTGGTAATATATTTAACTAAGGGTTAAAAAAAAATGCTGTGCAGCAGCTGGGCAAGGGATAAGTAAGCGAGAGAAAAAAGATGTGAGGATGAGTCCTGCAGACAGCCGTGCCCATAAAGGAGAGGCAAGAGGAGGTGCTGCAGGCACTGCAGCAGAGACCCCCCCGCAGCCTGTGGATCTCTGCAAGGGAACATGTTAACTGACATACTAACCTTCTTACTATTCGTATTCCACTACTGTGCTACTGTTGTTTAGCAGTTAAATCATTTTAGACCATGGTGAAGCAGGCTGTCCCCCTGCAACCTCCCTGTGGAGTGGATATCCGCACTGTAGCCTATGGAGGACCCCACACCAGAGCAGGTGGATGAGCCAGGAGGGAAGCTGCAGCCCATGGAAAGCCCAGGCAGGAGCAGGTTTTCTGGCAGGAACTGTGGCCCATGGGGAACCCAGGCTGGAACAGTCTGATCTGGAAGGACTGCCCCGTCATGAGGAGGATCCGCATTGGAGCAGTTCATAAAAGACTGTATCCTAAAGGAGGAACCCCATGCTGGAGCAGGGGAAGAGCATGAAGAGGAAGGAGCAGCACAGAGGAGCTGTTATGGACTGACCATGACCTGACCCTCAACTGACCATCCCTAGTGATCCCTCTGCACCACTGTGGAAGAGGAGGTAGAAGAGTGACATTGAGTCTGGGAAGAAAGGGGAGGTTGGGGAAGGTGTTTTTATTTTTCTCTTTGTTTGTTGCTGTCCTACTTTATTTTTAATTGGCAATAAATTAAATTAATTTTTCCTAAGGCCAGTTTCTTTTGCCTGTTATGGTAACCAGTGAGTAATCTCCCTGTCTCAATCCATGAACTTTTTCATCTTCTTTTCTGCTCCTGGCCTGCTGAGGAGAGGGTGCAAGAGAGCACTTTGGTGGGCACCTGGCAGCCAGCCAAGGTTAACCCACCACAAAAGGTTTGTTCATCTACAAACATGCACTGTTACCTCAACCTAAACATAGGAAAAATGGGCCCTTTAACCAGCTGAGGGTCAACATTTTCTACAGAATTCCAACTCACTGTCTCCCCTCTCACTTTGCTTATCCAGCTCACATAAAACTGGCTGCCCTGGTCCTTGCCAACCTGGCCTATTTAAGCGTTTACCATTTAAAGGCATAGAAAGGTGTCAGATGTCCTCCTTACCAGCACTTGCTATCACCAAGTTTTCTTGATCTGTTTCTCATCCTGTACAAAATTAATTGCTTCAGAAACCCAGCAACAATCATAGAATGTTTTGAGTTAGAGGGGACCCATTTTAAAATATATATATATATATATATCCTCTCAAGAGCGTATGCGCAAAACTGCTTGAGTCAAATCACATTTCTGAGGATAATTTTCACCATCACTTTTGTCAACCAGAGTAAGCTCATTTCCCACTCGTGTGTTTTAGTGCAAAGCAACCCATTTAAACTGGTTTAGAGCTGAAGTGTCTGTAAGCTACAGGTTGAGATCCACTGCTAAGTAAACAGAAATACATGAATGCATAATCTAGCCAGAACCTGTATGGAAGAGGTCCATTCTTTTCATGATAAACAGAGGGGAGAGGTTGTCTGCAGCTATAATTATAAAAGATGATGGGTGACTTGTTAAGGGTGCCAAGCTGGCTTCAACTGAAGGAAGGAGAGCCTGCCCCCCCCCACCCCCAAAAGGGGGCACACACCCAAGTCACTCTCATCATAGTTTCCTATCCTAGAGCTGAAGACTGTTGAGGTATTCTAGTGGGTAGCGAGATGAATGCCAGCTTATGGCAAGTGGCAAAAGTAGTCCCAGTGCTTAAACACAGAAAAGGGAGGAGCTTTCCTGTACCACTCAGAAACTTGCTTTTGCCGAATTTTCTTTTTATTATATACCACCTGAAATAAGTGAACTTGAGGAGCACTAAGAAGCCCACAACTGGATGCTGAAGCAAGCTAAGCAGTTCAGACATGAGGCACCTAACCATTCTTTTGCAACTTTTCCAAGTTATTTTTTCCCCCATGAAGAAAAGAAACACCCCACCACTACACACAGAAGAAGCAACATCCCTGAACAGAAAGCTGCCCATGCACAGTTTAAGACCGTTACTTAAGTTGACCTGTACCTATTGGCTTTGAAGCTTGTATCTGATCCAGAGCCTCAGACCAGACTGGCAGACTTATTCCTTTCTAGACAAACTGCTGCTAACTTTCAAGACTTTCTGAAAACAAGTTCTTTTTAAAAAAACTGTTTTGTTAATGGCCAGTGACACTTGACACCCTGCTTGAAATACAGGTAGGGGTGACTAGATCTTCCTAAATTGGCTTATGCTTCCTGCTCAAGTCTCAGCTTTACCCTTGGCATGTTCTGAAGCTCCATCTACATCTGTGACAGAACCATAAAGTGTTGTAATCCAACAGAACCTCTTCAGTAGTGAACAGGGAAGCCTGAGTAATTTCTAGGACTAATTTCTCCTCTGAGACTGGAACAGATTTTCATGAAGACTGAGAATCCATGTTCTATCTGGGGGACTTCAACCTCCCAGACATCTGCTGGAAATACAATACAGCAGAAAGGAAACAGTCCAGAAGGTTCCTGCAGTGTGTGGAAGATAACTTCCTGACACAGCTGGTAAGTGAGCCTACCAGGGGAGGTTCCCTGCTTGACCTCCTGTTCACTAACAGCGAAGGACTGGTGGTCGGAGGTCATCTAGGCCTTAGTGATCATGAAATGGTAGAGTTTTCGATCTTTGGTGAGGTAAGGAAGGGGGTCAGCAACACCGCCACCATGGATTTCCGGAGGGCAGACTTTGGCCTGCTCAGAACGCTGGCTGTGAGAGTCCCTTGGGAGACAGTCCTGAAGGGCAAAGGGGTCCGAGAAGGCTGGGTGTTGTTCAAGGAAGAAGTCTTAAAGGCACAGGAGCAGGCTGTCCCCATGTGCCATAAGGCAAAT
>NW_009258294.1:168274-189343 GCF_000687185.1 Egretta garzetta
CATGTCCAGAGGAGAGCAACCAAGCTGGTGAGGGGTTTGGAACAAGTCATACAAAGGAGCAGCGAGGGAACTGGGGTTGTTCAGTCTGGAGAAGAGGAGGCTGAGGGGAGACCTGATCGCCCTCTACAACTACGTGAAAGGAGGCTGTAGTGAGGTGGGGGTCAGTCTCTTCTCCCTGGTATCAGATGATAGGACAAGAGGGAATGCTTTCAAGCTGTGCCAGGGCAGGTTTAGGCTAGACATTAGGAAAAACTTCACCGAAAGGGTTGCCAGGCTCTGGAATGGGCTGCCCAGGGAGGTGGTCGAGTCCTCATCCCTGAAGGTATTTAAAAGAAGGATAGATGAGGTGCTTAGGGACATGGTTTAGTGGTGGGATGGCAGGGTTAGGTTAAAGGTTGGACTTGATTATCTTAAAGGTCTTTTCCAACCAAAGTGGTTCTATGATCTTCAAAACAGAAGTCACCCTTACACAACTTCACATTGTCTAAGCGCATGGTTTTGTGACAGCACAGAGTTACTGATCTTGCATGGCTTCTTAACCATCCTTCAGTAAGACCGCACATCAGGTTCTATGATGGGTCATCCTGAAGGTTCCTTCCAGGTTATTATCAAGAACCAGATCAGGTTTAGCCCTCAAGGAAAAAAATACTGAGTAGCATTACCATGCAGGCGAGCTCTTCAGCAGCTATGTCCCATACGCTACGATTAGCTCCATATGGACTTGTCAGATCTTGTCTATTTGATTAGTGTTTTTCCAACAGGTTTGCAACCCAACCTACATTGAACAGACATTAGACAGGTCTTGCTAACAGAGAGCAGCTCCACTCAGCTCAGCTTTGTGTACAATAGCCAAATTTTCCTGTTCATTGCACTTGTCCCAACACTTTCTTTTTTCAAATGCATACTTCCACCTGACAGGCAATCTGAAGGTATGGTGACACACTCAATGCTGCATTAGATTGTATAACCGCAACATGTACAGGCCTGCTTTGCAACCACATACTTGAATTGATGAAATACTTATTTCTGAATCTTTTACTTATAGATATCTAACAGAGTACTATGCACATTAATAGAGAACATAACAGATTCTGAAAGCTATCAGAAGTCAGGGAAGAACTCTGGCATTAAAGAGGAATAAAGCAATTTACAAAAGGTTGTGCATGTAAATTGCTTCAGATTAACATAGGGGAATTCCAATCAACTAGCTACCTACTGCCTCCACTGAGAATGAAGACTTTTTCTACTCCCATGCAATTCTAGCCTTAAAATTACCAGCTGCTTGCTTTTTGCTTATTTCACAGAATTAGACACACAATAGTTTTTATGAGAAACAATAAACCACATTAGCAGAAGACTAATCTGCTTGTACTGAGTGGGGAAGCAGATGGACGCTGGAACAGTTAGCAAAATTTTCCATCCTGTTTTTCTACCTGTGATAGATTAGCTCTCAACTATCAGTTTTGCAAAGAATACTCAGCTTTGCTGCCAGTAACTCTTCCATACCACATCTTGTTTCAAGAACAACCTTCCTCTCCAGGCAACCAGCCAGGGCCCTCATTTTAACATTTCTCAGCTCAGCCAATTTTTACATTCTTTGGCCATGCATCTCTTCCACACAGCTCTAGCTAACTCCAGCATCACTTAACAGTATTTCTATCCCAAACTTAAGTAAAACATTAGCGCAATGAATAAAACCAACACAAATATACCTTTAATCATGCTGAAAAATCAAGTTTCTCTGATTAAGTTTTGCTTTTATTTACAAAGACAGAAATTTACAACAAACTAGACATCCCTCATAATTAAATTGTTTAATAAAGGTCAAAACCTGAGTTAACAGAATTTATTGCTTCACTGAAGTTGCAGAAGTTGCTAAAAGGCATTTTTATACTTTTGTCTCCCAGTAACAAGTTTTTCACACAGCATTTTTTCCAAAGCTTTAAATCGGAGGCAAAACACAAGATAGAACTGAGGAAGATGGCAAATATCAGTGCAGCTTTAATTAACTAGCTGTGCATCAGCTAGAGTACAGTACGAAACATTTGCTGAGGTTCAAGACTAGTTATGAATTAAAACTCAGTTTTTCAAATCATTAATAGCACTTTAAAAAAAGTAATGCGTAATACAGGGATTGTAGTTTCAAATCAGATATTACAGCACATGTTAATGTAGAAAGACCCACTGTTTTTTAGATACTAATGGCCAGTTCATTATGATTACAGTAATTAAACCTCTTACCCTAGTTCAGAAGTCAGTTGACAACCTTCATGAGTGTACCTTGCAACAAATTAAACTGGTTCTTGCCACTGTCATACACAACTGCAGAACTATTTAGAAGAAAAATACCTGATCAGGGAGCTGCTGTCTGTCACAGCTCACACAAGTTGAAGTGTCACAAAATTTTCTTTCACATGCCCTGCAAACTTCCCGGTACTAGGATGTTTTTACTCGAAATGATGATGCATGCACAAAATCTGCTTTGCAAGCAATTTGGGAGTACTCAGGAGATGAACAAAATACTATTCTGTACAATTTGTGGCACAGTATTGATGTCACAGGATGTTTCATATATACTTTGGAAAAAAGCATAAAGATGTTTCTTCAGATACACGAAGTTCTTTGAATTTCAGAAACTAACATTAACTGTCACACAGCACAAAAAACCCGCGAGTATAAAAAAAAAAAAACCAGAGAGGTCAGTGGGTTCTGAACTCAAAGCTTGTCAATTAAAACTGAAAATATTCTAAATCACCCACAGTCATTTATAAAACCCATCCTGTGGAAATAAAACTAGAGCAATACAGATGCATTAGACATCTTTAAGATGACTCTTCTTGGTGTTTTTCCTTATGGAAAGCAAACTGTATTTTAAGAAACAGTTAAATGTATTAGCCAAGTGCAATACTGGCACATTACTGAAAAGTCTCTCCAGAAGAGATACCAAAAATTAGCCAATTCTAATAAGTTAGAAGAGAACATGAAATTTAGAGTAGATTAATTATAAGACATCCACATCAAGGAGTGGGGACTTAGTGCTCTTACATACAAGAGAGTAAGCCACATGCTCATATGCTGATACTGAAAGATCCCAACAGGAACAAAACTACAAGATGATCGTTAGGTCAAACTTACCCACTCAAGTTGTAACACTGAAGACACAGGCAAAAAGGCAGGAGCTAAGTTTTTACCAGTAACATATTATTTGGAAAAGATAATCCAGATAAATAAATTACCACATTCCATCATAATGCCAATTTTTCTGCATTGTGCATTTGACAAGGACTGGGAACACAACCTACACAAGTATCATAGCTTTCAGTGACTTCATCCAGTGACAAAAGTAATGTTTAGGACTTTGCCACCTCTGTCCCCCTCCTCTCCATGTGAACGAACATCTTTTAGCTGACGGTCTTACTGTAATAGGACGGATAGGATTATTAGGTGATAGTCCCCACATGTATGTGAAGTCTTGTTATATTTTACCAAGCATCAGATTAATTTCATGGGGCCCTTTCATTACAATAGCTATCATATTATGCTAACATTACCTCCTCAAATGCAGTTTTCATTTTAAGAAACTCACTCCTCAAACTGCCATTCTGGCGAAAGAAACAAGATGAACTGTATTCACATTGACACGAAGTATCGCTATATCCCCAAGAGAGCAGTAGTCTTTAAATAGTCAAACTGCCAAAGAAACACCATTTGTCACCAAAGTACTTTAAACTCTCATGAAAGTCTCTGGCACCTTTTGAGAATGTGTTTGCTACTACAGCATTCTTTGCCAGACAGATTACCCTATTAGAGCTGCATTAAAAGACAAAAAGGTCGTAAGTGCAGGACCAACCAGAAGAAAACGTCCAGTTTGGAAACCTCTCCAGTAAGGCATAGAGTTGAGGTGACGTTTGATCTTCCCCAAAAAAGTAATGTGCTGCTATGGCAAGGGAGACTATTCCATCAGAATGCTTTTCTGGGACCTGAAAGTGAGAAGAGGGAAAACACAGTCTTTATGATTGTTTATGGCAATCAATCAATCAATCACAGAATCAATCAATCAATCACAGAATCAATCAATCAATCACAGAATCAATCAATCAATCACAGAATCAATCAATCAATCACAGAATCAATCAATCAATCACAGAATCAATCAATCAATCACAGAATCAATCAATCAATCACAGTTTTGGTTTGGAAGGGACCCCTAGAGGTCATCTAGTCCAACCGCCCTGCAGTAAGCAGGGACACTGCTAACTAGATCAGGTTGCTCAGAGCCCCATCTGACCTGACCGTGAATGTTTCCAGGGATGGGGCCTCCACCACCTCTCTGGGCAACCCCTGCCAGTGTTTCACCATCCTCATTGTAAAGGATTTCTTCCTTAGATACAGTCTAAACCTACCCTGCTTCAGTTTAAAACCATTACCCCCTGTCCTGTCACAGCTGGCCCTACTAAAAAGATTTTCCCCATCTTTCCTATAGGCCCCCTTTAGGTACTGAAAGGCCACAATCAGGTCTCCCCGCAGCCTTCTCTTCTCCAGGCTGAACTCCAGAGCTGGTCGCAGTACTCTAGGTGAGGTCTCGTCTTACCAGAGTAGAGGGCCAGAATCACCTCCCTCTCCCTGCTGGCCATGCTTCTTTTGATGCAGCCCAGAGTACGCTTGGCCTTCTGGGCTGCCAGTACACATTGCGGGCTCATGTCCAGCTTTTCATCCACCAGCACCCCCAAGTCCCTCTCGGCAGGGCTGCTCTCCATCCCTTCTTTCCCCCGCCTTTACCCCAACCCAGCTGCAGGACCTTGCACTTGGCCTTGTTGAACCTCATGAGGTCTCTCTGGATGATATCGCGTCCTTCTGGTGTGTCAACCACATCACTCAGCTTGGTGTCATCTGCAAACTTGCTGAGGGTGCACTCAATCTTGCTGCCCAAGTCATTGATGAAAACATTAAACAGCACCAGTCCCAGTACGGACCCCTGAGGGACACCACTCGTCACCGGTCTCCATCCGGACATTGAGCCATTGACCACTACCCTCTGGACACAACCATCCAACCAATTCCTTTGTTTCCCACCAAGGACTCCCCTCCCCGTAATTTCCAAAAACCAAGCAAACAAAATAAATGAAAAGGAAACTACTCACAATAAGAAAGAGAACTCTGAAATGGCAGTAATAAAGATAAAACTTCAAGAACTATGAGATTAAGATTAAAGAAATCTAAACTTAAGACCTAAGACCATGGAGACACAGAGAAATACTCTCCCTCTGGCTGCCTGGCAAGTTAGTGGACTACGCATCAAAAATATATGTGAGCTGATATATAAAGTTGAGGGACAAATTAAAAGAGGGAAGCTAGAATTAGGATCTATCAAATAAAGGATGGCTTAAGGAAGTTAAGACATTTTTCACATAAGAATGCAGAAGTGGTGACAGCAGGGCAGACCAAGGGATCGGTGGGTTTGCAGCAGCAGCATACTCACCGTCAGTTCTACCCAGAAGTGCCACGGTGTAGCCTGCAGCCCACGGGAGTAAAACACAAAGTAGTCTCCTCCCGAGCTAGCAACTGGCATACCATCCCCGAGGGACCAGGTGGACAGAGCTGACCCTTCGTGTGGTCGAATGTAGAGAGACATGTGGCTTGGACCTGCAGAGAGGGGCATGTATATAGATGTATCAACAGGCAGAGGTAGAAGAACCATCCGCTTTCCTATACAGTAGCACGTTATCTGTGCGTTACTATTTGTGTCTTCCAGAACATGATACAACTGTCTTCTCTACAGAAAAAGCTTCGGTTATTTCTAAGCCGGGAGATACACGAGATGATGATGTAGGAGAGGGACAGAGCTGTTGACTTGAAGAAAGGACTTGCTATAAGAAGATCAAGGCTTACTCAAAATAGACAAGGTTATCAGTCCCCAAATAACAACTGCAACACAACACCCACAGCTTCCAGTGTGTTATGAACCTGAATTAATTCAGGCTCATTTCACAAAGCTCACTATCCTAGGAATGGCGCTAGAACCTGCAGTACTGGAGTCAAAATCCGATTTATTAGGGGCATAAAAATAAACACAAATCACAAACCAGAAGCTTCAGTAACTCACCTGATACTTCAAAGCTTAACCTCACAGAGTTCCAGGGAATCAGCTCCTTGGACAGAACTTTAAAGTGAATGGGGCTTCTTGGAAAAATTTCTGGGGCAGGAAGATACCAGTTTTTCCTGTTAGAATAAATAGATAAGTTTAAACTTATTCTTAATGCAACACTCAGAGGTAATAAATATGGGAACCCAAGAAGAACTTTTTGAATAGTATAGCTGACTGTGCTGTTACTAACTGAAATATTCAAAGGCTGCTGATTCTAGCAGAAGGCAGGTAAAATAGCAGCCTGTGGCCAGACAAATATTTAAAGGGTATATTAACAGAAAAATAGTCACCAGTGTGTTCATTCATTAACTTCATCTGCTGTAAGTTACAAAACAATAAAATAAATAAGAATATTTGCATCTTCAAACTGCTGCACTTTTGCTCACAAGATTCTTGGGGTATGAGAAATAGCCACAGCAGCTAGTCTTCTTCTGCGGACACTAGCTACTCTGGACTTCTTCTGCTGTCAGACAGGGTGAGGGGGGGAAGAAGGGAAGAGACACACATACTCCTACTCTGAACTGCCCTTTAGAAGGTCCTCCTGCTTCACCTTTTTCTCCACTGATGCTGACATTGATTTTCCACACATCATCTTCTACAGCTCCTGCAGCAGACCCAGCATTCTCCTGCACAGATTCTAGCAGAAGACACTGCACCTACTCAGAAGCTTAGCTGTCTTCTGAAGTGGGAGGATTATTTACTTTTGGACCAAGATTAGCCTTACTTATTCTTCCTTTACATAAGTGAGATTGCATAAATGACCAATGTACTTTGGCAGTAAGAGCTCAAGTGAAGCAGTGTTCACACCAACCAGAACATGAGATGCACTGGCAGAATCCAAGGAAGGCCACAGAAAGGAGCCTGCTCCTCGCATGGAGTTCTAATGGTGTCATTGATTTCAGGTACATGAGGAGTTATGTGAGATATTCCATTATAATCAAATCCATTAATCCATATACCAGAGTCTCTTTTAACCACATTTCCATCTAGATCATGAAATCTTCTGCTTGTGTGCTAGAAGAAGAAAAAAAAAAAAAAAGAGATACACAGAAAGATGGAGCTTGTGCAGTTTGCAAGAGTCAGAAGTGATTCCGAAATATCGTCCATGTCAATCCTTAAGGTCTACTGCATTTTCAGTATGCACTGAACACATATCTGAGTATTTATGAATATATAGAACACTACTCAACAGAAATGTACCATAAAAACACCTACATTCAGACGATGACTGTGCCTGTAACTATTTGCTCATCTCCCATCACGTTCACTTTTTACATTATCACTGCTTACTCAACTCTCCCACTTGAAACCCCCTAAAACTCCCCTGCTCTTCTGACACAGGTGAACTGAATATACAGAGACTAAACAAGGGAAACATTAGCAATTCTTTCTAATCCAGGAATAATTCTTAGAGCTTTTAAATCAAGCAAGAGAGGGAAGGTTACACTTTTTAGGATGGGGGGCGAGGGGAGCCAGCTTTGGAAAAAAACAAACACTCTTGCAACCAATAGAGGCAATACAATATGCAAGGCTTTTCTTACCTGGAGAAAGACTCGCTTAGGCTTTGGATTAGCGGCATCAGAACTGTAAGGAAAGAAGATTCCACTACAAACGAGAATCAGAGTGACTACAAACACAGTAGTTAAAGTTATTAGCGTCGTTTTTGTACTTTTGACAAGGTAAATGAAGTTAATCTAGAGAATAAAGAGACAGCCAGTTATAAAACTGCAATCCTTAAGATGCAAGACACTATTTGTGTAACTCAAAAATCCAATTACGGAACTGAAAGTACATTAAAAAGATATCATTGCAAGTACTACCTGACACAAGACACTTCTTTGTAATCTCAGTATTTAAAACCAAGAGGTATAAAGTGAGTACTTCCTGGAGCTTTCAAAATTTTCTTATTTTTTAAAACATCTGCCAACAAAAACCTAGAACCTTTCTAGCAAAGGCAGGAAAAAAAAAACAAACTTGAGAATTTTTTAAGTTTAGTGTGTGTATTGTTCAGCTACATACTATGCTTCACCTAAAGCAAATGCCTGTTCAAACTCCAGCATTAAGTTGCATATTTTACACCAATCTTTACTACATCATCATAGAGCAGAAATATTTTTGTAACCCTTGCTTCAATGACTTTTCTTTGACTAACACAAAACATTGAATCTTTGGCATGTTTCCTAGAAGTTTCCTGTAACATAAGATATTATCAAATAACTTCAAATTAATCAAATTAACTTCAAGTATGAATTCAGAAGAACATTGATTCTAAACTCTAGAGAAAGCTTAAAAGCTTTAAACAGCATTTACAAGTTCTACTTACAAAATAGGATGACAGAATCATAGTGATGACCACAATAAATCCTGCCAACACCACATCTGGTAGAATTTCTGAACCACTTCGTCCCATGATAGGCGTAAACATTTCAAAAACAGTCCAACTAAGATACATCATATACAGATAGGGAACAAACATTCCCAGCATGTACATCATGACAAACTTTACTGTGGCACCTACAGGGGACAGGAAAAAAAAGACAAAAAACCATAAAAGCCTAAAAGGACATACACACAGAGCTTTACTAATACACCCATATACTGCTGCAAGGCCCAATACACAATACTAGTCCTCATTCCTGACATCTATATGGAAAGGGATTCTCATTTTGCATAGCCAGTGCCAATATAACTCTTTCAAAAACACCACAAAACTATTCTTGTATCACAAAAAAAAAGAAACACTTAAACAGGTGTTCTGTCCCAAACACTGTTTAAATATTACAGTATTTTTAACAACTTTTGCTGTCCATCAAAGTATCTCATCACTTAATAGCCCCTTGTTCTTTTTAGCCTAAGACACAGAATGTTTTTCAGTGTATTTTTTTTTTTTTTAAAGAGCTTCTCCGTACTTTCAGAGTGTCCTTAGTTCAAGAACACTTTCTTGTTACAAAAATGTCACATGGCTACTTTGACTATTCCAAGTTTGGGCGTTCTTTTGCTTAAATTTATAATAAGAGTTTGGAAAAAAATACTCAATATATGATAGTAGGGGGAAATGTTTTGAAATACAACCTCCTCCCCTCAAAAACTCATACCTTTTTGGCTGAATTCTTTGTGGATCATCAGCTTAGCAAGTAAAGGAAATGCTACCCATAATGTACAAATGAATGCTGAACAAAGGCCCATCTGAGTAATCACAGCCAATACTATAGACCAAATCATCAATGAGGCATCAAAAAAAATATCCCCCAGGTACTGCTCATTCATATTCTGTAACAAAAAAAAGCAAACACACTCATTACTGAGCATACTTCACATATCACATCGCATGAGAACACAGAAAAATCCTTATGTCTTGGACAATGCCACATACATATATTTGTTACCATACATATACCATTTCACACTCCCCTTCTACGAACAATTAAAAAACCCATTTCCAGATAAAGACATCATGGATCCATCCAGAACCTTCCATACAATCAAATTTCAGTAGTTCTTAAAACTTCTTCAAATACTTGGATGAAGCTGGATTTGGCTGGCAACTTAGGTTTCCTAAATTCCCTTGCCCAAAGCTTGTACAAGTGGCTGAGCAGGTAAGTAACAGGAAGCTGAATGACTAAATATTATTGTGCCTACAACCTAAACCTAACAGGCTCAGGTAGTCAACTTCTGCCCTAGAAGAGCATCACCTGTCAGATACCTCAAAGCCCTATTTGTTTTTAATGCAAAACCATTAAACTATCATGTAAATACATGAGATTGTTATGAGCTATAAATTATTATGACATTATTAGGTATATTAAATCACATTGGTTAGTCTATAAAAAACAATCCTAAGCAGAAAAGGTAGACAGACAGTAATCAATGGAAGGGTACTGAATCCTCACCAAGCCTTGCAGGGCCCTAAATGACCTTTACCTATTGCAGAAAAGAACATGGACTACCAAGAGCTCTGTTCCACCTCTGGCTGTGGTCAAAATAACTAACCATCAGAATAATCATAGGGGGAAGGGTGATTACTTAAATTTTTACAACAGCTTCATTTAGAAAACTCTGTACAGCAGATTACTATGTTAGAAGAGGGCACAACAGAACTAGAAATTCTAACAGATGTAAGAAAAAGCTCTCATACGAAACATCTGGGAAAAAAAAAGGGCTTACTACTTGCTTATAAGTTTATGAATACAAATTACATCACCAAAGCAACATGCATAAGAAAAGGACAGAATAAAACAGAAAGAACTGGAATTCCAAGTTTCAAAACAAAATGTAAATGTTAAATTAGATTAAATAAAGACTAACGATACCAAAATAAATTATTAAATTTAGGGAACCTGTCATGCAAGTATATTCAGAGTAAAGGATCTGCTAAGATTCAAAGAACATTTGAGTATATATGGAGATTCTGTAATTATCAAGAATATTGAAAGGTATAAAAAAAAAATCTAAATATTCCAGCTATTGCTCTGCTCTCTTATCACTGAAGTGATGGCAGGAAAGGAATGTGCAGGCAGAGACACAGTACCTTATACTGTATTCTACTAGGTTTTTGCCGTTTTTTCTGAAGTAGCTCCTAAAGGTCATTAGCAAGGAGAAAGTCTTAAATCATGAAGCTCTTAACTCTCTGATGTAGTAGAGCAATCCCTATGCTTAGATGAAGCAATTTTTACAGCAACACTTTAAATACTTCTGTCCAATACAGAAAACTTTTTGCATCTTTTTCATCAACTCAAAAATTAAGTCTTCCACATTACATTGCCCTTCAACATTAGCAACGAAGTCAAGCTTACCTTGTAGAAGAACTTCTTGGCTAGTCTATGCACAAGAATGAGCTTAGCTGCAGCTGCAGTGCCATACAGAAACACAGAAACATAGAAATGGGTGTACCAAGAAAGAGACCGTCCAATGACAGAGACAAATGCTGCCACTGAAAGGACTGTCACCAGTGTGCAGACCCAGCTTATCAGTGTGAAGCCAAATGCAGTAAAGAATTTCTTCAGGTTATGAATAGCTATAAAGAAGAAAAAAGAAGTTCTGTTCAATGGTCATGTATTCTAACTGCAGACTATCATCAAGGCTGTCATTACCCCACAGTATAATTGCTTTAGCTTTAACAGCCAAAATAAAACTGCATGAGGAGTCCACTCTGAAGATTTCTTAACAGCATGGTCTAAATCACTTAGCCTATTTCCTATTTCTTTGCAAGTTTTTTTTGCAGTCTTCCCCACTGCAAGATTTATTCCTGGAGTACTAGTGTGTCTTGCAGATCACCATGCTCCTGATAGTAAAAATTTCTCTAGGGAACCAGTGGAGCCACACTACCATCTATAAAGCATCCAAAAAAAAAAAAAAATACAGTTCCTTTTCCTGTAACTACTTCGTACTCCAAAAACATTTGCTATATTTTGGGGGTGGGGGTGGTTGTGGTTTGGTTTTTTTTTTTGTTTTTTTTTTTTTTAAACAGGTATGTTTCTACACATACCTGAAAAGGTCTAACTAGAAGATTTAAGTTGTTTTAGATCCTTTATTAAGCTTTCTTATCTTTTTCCCCATTTGTTGTTTTCATATTTGCTCCTGCCTATGGACAGGTGTTAAAGAAACATGATTCTGAAGCCCTACCTGCCCTAAGAGAACAATGAGTTTATATAGATACTAAACAAATGTTATTTTTCTCCATTTTCAGATCTTGAAAAGATTTAATTTTAATCTTCATGAAAGGACTCAAGACATAATCATGATTCATAAATGCTAGACATCTAGGCCTATCATAATCTTTCTTCATCATAATTATTCACAGTTAAGAGATTTAAACACAAAGCAACTCCTATGGCATGCTGCACACACAAAATTTATTTCTATAGTTCATCTAAAAAGATGCCTTAATTGCCTGAATGCTTCTTCATCTACTAATTGCTATTCATTAAAGAGTAATGGGATTGAATTTAAGAATTAAGACTTACCTCTGGTTTTGGGCTGTAATACTTTCTTGATTAAATAAAGAAAAGCAATTGCGGCTGTAATATAGTTCATGATGGTGCCAACACGAGCAGGGTAAGCCAGGACAAATAAACCAAATACATCGAAGAACACAACATTTCCATGTCGATACTCAAAAGATTTAGCCAACTTGTCTGATGTTGCTAGGTACTTTAGGACAGCTAGAATATTGTCACCTATTAAAAAAGCAGATACACAACATAATTACATCAGGGTTGATGAATTAGCACACAACATTCTATTAAATACAAGCGTTCTTTAAATAAAACTGTATTGAAATATCCTCAAAGACTTAAATATATCAACTGATTATTCTGAAATAGGTATCCGATCCTATCCACAGCATAGTATTTTCATGAGTTAATCTATACAGCTCTCACTAAAGTAAGTATACTTGGGAAGCTTCATGTATTTTTAAACTTAGGTACCAACCACCTTTTCCTTTCATACAGTACAGACAAAACATATGTCATCAAATGAGAACAATTCTTCCCAACTTTTGCTTTTGTTTGACCTGTAAGAGTGCTTACTGGCTTAAAAGTTTGTCTTTTTTTTTTCCAGCTGTGATATGTTTAGCAAGAGGTATTCTATGTAACTACCACAACCAGTAAAATCATCTTTCCAACAGGAATTTAGAAGCATAATTTTCTGGTTTGCAACTGCATTGGCAGAAGAAAGTGTTTAAAACTTATTCGTGCTGGCCATCCAAGCTGGCTTCTGTATAAGCTTAAAGGGGGAAATGGTCAAAATCCTGGAGGCATTTAGGACTATGCTTGTTTTTCCTGGGAAACCAAACGTCTTACTGCAGTTTTCCTTACTGCAGTCTGTCAAATAGCTTGCTATGAGCTCAACCCGTTAGTGTAAAATAAAACCTGTTTATCCACAGTCTGCATGCTACCACATAAGTTTGACTGCAAACCATCATGTAAGAAAAACCTCTGCTGGCACATCAGTCTCTATGCCACCACCTTAACCATAAGCTTCTCACGATGAACATTACTCAATAAGAGGACTTACTGAGAGAAAAGGAATGCAGAATGCTGAAAAATCAGGTAGCAACGGCTAGATTATAACCTTAATTAGATCCCACAGTTACTTTCAAGTCAACATCACTGTATGCTGATAAAGCTTATCTTTCCAAGTTGACCAAACATATTTCTTTTGTATTTTAATAAATGCATTCAGTTAATTCTTTGTTCTTTAGAACATGTCTAGCATGTTCTTAATGTGTAATTAAAATTATGCATCTCTTGCAACAGTAGTCTTACAGAAAAATGAAAAAGCAGCTGCACTACTCCTCAGTAAATTACTGAATTCTTGGAGTACCAACCTGCTCTCTGAATGGAATCTGTTAAAATTCTGTCTGATGTGTCATATTTCGTATGATAAATGTAGCCATTTTCAATAAAGGCCAAATCTATTCCTGCAGAGAGAGAAAAAGCATGTTTGAAATTATGTAAACCTAAAACCTCAAAACAAACATTTGAAAGCCCCAGATGTATTTCACACAAAACGTTGCTCTACTTTGTAGCCCTCTCACTAGCCTTGAAGATGAACAAAACAGTCTGTTTTGTAGAAGGAAGACTAACTGGGAATACACGTGTATTTAAAAAAAGGACACTTTTAAAACATTTTAAAGTATGTGTCCTTTCTAACGCGTTCATTTGCACGACATCTGTACACAAACTGATCTCTACTGGAGAAACATATGAAAATTCTCAACCATCTCTACTTCAGAAAACATGTACAAGGTGCTTTCCAAACAATTACTAGTAAAACATCAATAGAGATACATGCTGAAAAGTAATAAAAAGCAGCACTGTGGAACTATCGAAACACCTTCTCAAAATACCAGGTGTGTTGTTCTTACTTCTAATTTGCAAACAGCTTTTCAAAGAGCCCATCTGAAAACTCTTAGAAGTCCAAATAATTTGTAAAAATAAAGAAAAAATATTTACCAAAAAAAATTTCTGCAAGATTAATTACACATTCAGTGTATCCCAAGCACACCCAACCCCTCAGCTGCATATGCAAAAAGCTGTGTCTACAATCTGAATCCTCACAATTTTACAGAGGTTTAACAAATCAGACCTCCATTCTACCAGTGGACAAAGAGGAATAAACTAGTTCTTTAACTCAATTATTTAATTTCTATTTGTTTAGAAAACACAGAGGTCAGTGAGAACTAATTTACCATTTATGATCCAGGTACAATTCTGAACAAATAAAGAATACTTTGTACAAAATCAGCCACTTTATTTTCAGGCAGGAACAGTTCAGAATATGCTAACATGTTTTGTTCCAAGAATCAATTCAGAAATATCACTTTTTTTGAAAGTGACTCCAGTGGCAACCTGTGCCAGACAGCAAGGATTTTACTAAAGTTTACATTCCTTTGAATTGTGTTTGCATTATGCATTCTACATTTTTTTCCCACTGGTCATTCTCTGCAGAATGGATAGCAAACCATAAACCGATTAGCAAAACCAAAATCTGCTGTCCTGTGCTTGACTACAACAAAAAAAAAACCCCCAAAAGTAATGAAAATGCATTAATCACTAAGTGACTACCTTTAAGAAAGATGATTTTGGTTTATCCATTAGGAGCAGACATTTAATTACTTCAAGCAGGTTATTAGGATAATTATTAAAATGTCTCAAAACAGAATATTTAATAGTGTACTGTTAATTCCTGGAGTGTTTTCCTAAATTTCAAGAATTTTTTCTACCATGTAGTTTCTTTCTGGAAAACAGCAGTCTCCAAAGAACATCCTTAACAACCTACGCATCAAACCAAATCTTAGAAAACAAGCAGGAAAATTTGCTCCCAAACTCAAAGACAAACCAAATTTGAGGACCTTCGCATAGTGAACCGCAGAACAGTCTCCTTGTTATAAACTTAAGATAAATGGCTGCATAATGCACATTGACACGTCTTCTGATAGCATACCTGGAACATTGCCAAAGTCCCTGTAGATACGGAAGTCTGTATCTGCTGGGATAATACCACTCTGAAATATTTCCTGTGCCACCACAGAGGCAAAGGGATGTTTGGCTGCAGCTACGTATGCTTGTACCAACCAAGGATTCTCAGGTCCTAAGAAAAGATGAGCAGGACGTTCACAACAAATACTTTTAGAACTTCAGTTAAGATACGTATGTTTATGGTAACACATAAATAACGCAAAGGAACTCATTAGCATTTTAATGCTGTTGCCCCACAGGGGGTGGGTGGGGGTGTGGGGGGTGTGTGTGTATATAACTGCATTTGTGTTTGCTGATAGATAAGCCATCTCCCAAAAAAGACCCAGCACTAATGAAGAAGTCACAACCTTTAGCTGAGTTTCCAATTTATGATCTATGTATCACACCTCAAAATTGTTGTTTAAAGAAAAGTCTTCTTTAAAGCATTTGATGCAAGTGAACTTAAAAAATTAAGCAGCTCCAGCAGTAGAAGGGAGTCTGCAGTCCAACTAGGATGGAGCAGAAGTTTAACTGTAGCCTACAAAACACACAAGTTTTGCTGCTTCCGGAGCAGCAGGTGGAGTTCTAATAACAACACCTCCCTGCAAAGATTTTCAAAGAACTGCTGTAAAAATTAAATAAAGCATATGAAAGTATGAGTATGCAAGATACCAGAGATATTTAAACCTGGTTTTCTTATTACCTTGGTGTAGTTCCCTTTTACAAGTTCCATAATTCTGTTCTACACAGGCTTCCCACCTATGAGGCAAATCCTGTGGCAGCGCTTTAGTCTAAAGTGTATCTAAAGATGGCGAGCAACTTATTTGTCACACAGGGTTGGGAAAGAGGCGCAGAGGTTCTCCTATCTTAAGCTTATGAGTCACTTTCAATACTTCCTCAAGTCTACCTTGTTTATTATCAAATCAGCCTAGCAGAAACTGGACAAAGTACAAGCTCATACCTGTTTGAAAAACAAGTTCTTTTCCTCCTACACCTGCTGCCTCCAGGTTAATAAAAGCTCTAATTGACTTGGCCCACTCATGTTGTGTAATGAAGCCGTGACTAGCCTTGATGGGAAAACAAAAAACAAAAAAAGTCAACTAACTTCCAGATCAACCTAAATGTTATTTTCCATCACATACGATCACAACTCAAGATTGGACAAGGCAGTCAGATCACTTACAACACGAACAGACACAGAAAATCCAAGCCTTCTAATTAAATGAACATGGACAATATTCTTAATCTAAGTACATTTTTCCCTTTGAAATCAAATAAATTTTCCACAGAATGCTAAGACTGGCATTTAACTAATATTTCAACAAATTAAACACAATCTATATCAGCAGTTAATCTTTCCTTTGTCAGAGTCTTAATACACAACTTTGATGTATGTTTTATAGTTCTGGCATATTCTTACCTGCAAAATATTTTCTTCTGCACCATTAAATAAGAATATGACAGCATGCTGCAGGGGCTCTGATGATTTTGAAAGTGTATTAAGTATTTCAAGCATCACTGCGCAGCTAACAGCATCATCACTGGCACCTGAAAATAATCAGCAGAATAGTATTAAACCATAGTATTAAACCATAGTATTAAACCAACGAACACACAGAATTGCAACAAAGACCAGAGAAGCAAAAAGCTCTATGCTGCCTTAGTCACTTAATCTGAGGCACAATTACATCAAGCTTTAGTATATTTTCTGCTACTGCTTGTACCCTTCATCTATACTAGTTAAAAGCAAGAGCTGAAAGAAAAAGTGTTCAAAAGTTGAGCAAGTGAAGTGCAAGATATCAGATCCAATACTACTGTTCACGAGAAGCAGACTAACCAGGTCACTCAACAAGCAAAGTGATCATTATCTATTTTTCTAAGAACAATATGAATAAACAAGTACAACATTTTCACTTCCAGCTTACTCACATTTTTAAAAATAAATATTCCCACACAAGTCACCCTAAAGCATTCTACACTGTTACAATACATTCAAATAAATGGACAAAGCCTCAAAGTAACCTAAGGCCAATCTTGAAAACTAAAGAAAAGGAAACGCCAGAATTCACAGCTTTAAAACATTCTTAAAATGAAAGTACACATTATAATACAGTATTTTCATGATGAGATGCCTTCCACCATTCTACTTTCCTTGCAGAAAACCCCTTTTGGTCTGAGCTCAGTAGTCTGTTCTCTTTTTGAGTTCCTCATCCAACTTCTTCTTCATCACACTTCTCCACACCTCCTCCCATGCCCCGCCATTCTTTTTATCTTGATTAAGCATCCATAGTTTAGCCAAGGTCTGCTGCCCCATTTCCCTCACTTCGGTGCAAGCTATACCATCTGCTTATCCCACTTGGGAGCAGAGTTATTTAACCTCATTCCTTTAGGCATCAGTTGCATATACAATGCCAATGTGCATTGAGATGATGACAACAATGTGGCCAGGCCTCAGCATGCTATTAGGGCAGACTCATTAGCTGCTAAAACTGTTTAATTTACATATAAAAAAAAAATCAGCTTTTCCAAAGCTTGTAACTTGGCAAAATTTAGACATATCTGCTCCTTCTGGGTAAGGGGCATATTCCTGACACAAACACAAATCTCAAGTCTAAATTTTAGCCTTACCTTATTGTATGGAAGTACTTTAGAATAAATAAATAAAACCAAAATCTTTCCAATACACTGTTCTCTAACCTATTTCTCAGATATTAATACCTTGTTCTGCCAAAAGTTTTACAAAAATTCCCCCCTTTAGGAATTAGGAATATCTGATTTAAAGCCCTGATTATACTGCTACCTGAATTTATCAGTAGTCTACTCTTAGCCACACTATCTTTTATCTAACTTACGCTGTGTTGAAAATTCAGCTAGAAGTTATAGATTTCATGGAGATTAATCACTTACCTGCCTTGCTGTGAATCTAAGAAAAATAAAAGTTATTGGTTTCAACAGACATACAGATTTACATCAATTAAAGCAGCCATGTAGCCATGACTATGACACAAGCTCACAGAGAAAGTGTCATCCTCAAATACTTCATATACAGCAAAACTGACGGGAGGTTAAAACAGATTTTATGGCAAATATCAGTAGCCTAAGAAAACAATGTTATCAGCTACATCTGTGATAACTCCAAGGAAGTTTCTGCCTTCAAGTTTATTGGAAAAGAATCAAATAGGCCATATAAACTGAAAATTAGTACTATTAGAACAAGAGACATGTTTTAGGAGTTTACAGTTTTAAGTTTTTCCTTCACAAGGAACTCAAGCTTTCTAACACTGATGCTCTAATAGCTTGCTGAGTTTTGCTTTACTCATTTTGTATGCATAAGAATCAACAGCAGGTTATGTTTTATTATCTGATTTTCAAGTGTATTCATAGAATCACAGAATGCTTTGTGTTGGAAGGGACCTTTAGAGGTCATCTAGCCCAAGCCCCAATCATTTACTCACTGATCACCGAGTCCTGCTTACTCTGGTTAAATAACACATTTTTGGTAATGAAAAAAAGCTGTAAGCAAGTAACTGACAGAAATACAGAACAGAAAACAAAAGGTTCTTGTTTAGGTTATGTGTGAATTTCACACCAAGAAAATGAAAGAGCAGTTTCTCTCTGTTGTAGTAAAGGGCTAGGCTGCTTTGTGATTAAGGGCAAGCACACAGGCTGATTTCAAGCTCCCCCCCAGATTTCCGTATAATCCTATACAAATCACTCATGTTTTTTGGCACCTCTGTGCAAGGTTGGTGAAATATTTTACCATCTGAGAAACTGTAAAGGAAGTAATTGATGTAGAGATAATCCCATTTTACAACACATAGAAGCGGACACACGATTTACGTCAGGAATCAATTTAAAGACAGTTTTCAATAATTCACTGTATTATGCTTGTGAATTACTCTTTCTAAGTCTAGGCAGACCTACTTAAACTATAAATACAGTAATTAGCATCTCTGCAGTTCCTAAATCACAGCACATGTGTAATAATCAAGCAGTTATTAAGCTTAATTTGGAAAGTAATCTTGCCTAAATACGATTGAGGACAAAGAGAAGTTCTGTATACTATTTGACAGAAAAAAGGCACAAAGAGTATGGTAAGTGTTTTGTTTCTCTAGATAATACTCAATGGTTTTCTCAGTAATGGAGACTATTTGCATGTGCTAAAGAACAGAAGGCTTACGCCCCAAAATAAAATATCTTATGGGGTGTAAATGAAGAAACTTCCGTAAAAGCTGTGCTGTTGGTGACTGAAATCTGTAGGTATTTTTCAACTGCAAAAACAGGCACACACCTGTGGCTGAGTGTTACAACAGATGTTTTCATGTGGTTTTCAGTTCCCTACCTTCCTGGCACTGTTAAAACCATGTATTTACAAAGGTGTTTACACCTTTGCTGCAATAATTATTTAACGTGATTAGATTTGTAAAAATGCAGAGGAACAAGAATAAGAGAGTACGCAACAGTGAAAGTAGCAGCAAGAGAGATGTACACGCTAACAAGACAACAGTACCTTAATCTTTGATCACTACAGTCTTTTGAGACAGATGCTTTGAATGCAGAAAGAAAAAAAAATTGGCATACCATAAGGATATCACACTGAAAATCTGAGATGAAGTAGGATACCAGCAAAGGGAGGGGAAAACGCAGGCCGATTAGTGGGGGTGGGAATAGACTCTGGCACAAAGCATCCTGTGGGAGGAAAGCCTGGATTAAATCAGTATAGAAGTACAGAAAGACCTGAACGACAGGTGGAAGCAGCAGATGAACTACATGCATAAGCAGTGAATTACAAGAAAGGCAGATATAACCAAACTTTCTAGAAAACTAAATCTAGCATCTGTAATTTGCTGCCTACCAGAAAGTGAAAGCGAAATCCTGAGTTCAACAGGACCACTCTAAACACTGAATCTCACGGAAATCATGCAGACTAGTTGGCACATGGAGTATTGCAGCATGTGGCTATAAGCCTACTTGGTATGAGAAGAGAGCGAGCAAAGCACCATGGCTCGCATCATATAAAGAACTGCAGAACGAACACGTGGACCTACCCGGGGTATTTGGTACGGAATCAAAGTGACAATTGGATAGCACTGCATGCTCAGCTCCATCTCGGGGTTCCAGCTTCACTACGACATTGGTTATATTTGCATAGTAACTAGTAAAGCCTCCTAAAAAGTCAATGCTGAAGGTGCCTGTGGGCCTCTGTATGTCTACAGATATCTTGTGAGCATCTGTGCTTTCTCTTTCTATTGCCCTAATTTGTTCTAAGAGATAGTTAACTGCAAGAACTTCATTTTCTGGACTTCCAACTGTTCTGGGCCCAATTGCTGTTATGTTGTCAAGATATGCCCTGTAAGAGATAAATTACACATTCAGTATCAACATGTTTGACATTTGGTATGTAACTTATCTACAACTGCAACATTTTTGCACATTGTTCCGTTTCAAAACTCACGGTCAGCGAAAGAGACTAAAGCCAATTAGACAGTTAACGGTAGTCAAGGTGCCAAAGACAATTATGGGAACGGGCACGTGGCACTGATCTTTACTCAGGGGTACTCAACCTATCTATTGTGATTATTAAACCAAACTGCTGGTTTTCTGGCTTGAACACATCAGTCCAAAAAGAAACAAGAGGGCGAATGGAGAAGCTAAAGACTTCATCAAAGTGACAACTGGATAGCACTGCATGCTCAGCTGCCTCTTGGGGTTCCAGCTTCACTACGACCTTGGTTATGTTATACAGGAGAAGCTAAAGACTTTGTCTTCAGCAAGGTTCTGCATACACATACATGCTCGTCCCTGGATGCCCGAATAACCACGCTCTTAGCAAGACATACACCAGCCAGAAATTTGCAGAGAAGGCGTCCCAGGCGCCAAGTGCTTTACAATACTCCCAAGAATTAAAGCTATGGAGGGCGCGTTGCTCGATCAGCCCAAACCAGCGCCGTCGAGAGGCGG
>NW_009258294.1:190304-218187 GCF_000687185.1 Egretta garzetta
TTAGCGGTGGAGCCCTCTGTCCCGCCACAGCACCCGGGCGAGCAGCAGCGGCCTGGCCCCCGCGCCTGAGCGAGGGTCGCCCCGCGCTTTGTGGGCCGCGTCACCGCGCTCACGAAGGTGTACAAGTCTTTGTGTTCTCACGGGTTACGTGTGTTTGTTTGTTTTGTTAAAGCGCAAAGGAGAGCGTGCAGAAGTAACCGCGGTGTCGCTGGGGGAGCAGTGAAGAGGGCCACAGACCGCCAACCGGAGTGGAGGGGTGGCGAAGCCTCGCAGGCTTGAAGTCACAGCACCGGTGGTGATTGGGGTTGACTCTTCACCACCACCACCACCACTAAGCCCAGCATTGTATTTTTGGCATTTTGTAGCTATAGCATTGCCCTGACTGGAGCTGAGGTAGCCTGGGGTGAAGCGCGGTAACTCCCGGAGGTGCCGGTGGCAAGTGGCTTCCAGAGGGGTCGTACCAAGGAGTGCGAGCACCTGTGAGGATGGGGGCCCAAGCTGTGACATGGACCATCACCCCCGCAGCGCTCCCCTTGCTGCTCTCCTGGGGAGCATGCTCCTGCCTCCTCTCGCGGTGCCTTTTGAGTGGTGGGACAGAGCTGTTCAATGGTCATTTTTCCTACCTTTCTCATACTGCTTTGCAATGTACCTGGCCACTCCTGAAGACGTCCTAAGAAACACTCATCTCTTGTGCTCTCATGACGTAATCTGGAAACAAAATACGTAACGATGTGATCCAGAGAAGTGGCTGTTTCAATATATCCACTGTTGCAGAGAAACACTGAACATGGCTGCTTTCTACCCTGCCTCTGTGTTGCCACATGGAAGCTTTCTAACAGGAGTTGCAATACCCTTTGGGATGAAAAAGTCTGAAGGAGTGGTGCATTAAAAGGTGACTATGCTCCACACACCTCAGGTGCTTCAGTAAATTTCCATATACTGGCTTAATGAGTTTACTCACTTGCTTCACTGCACCCTCAGTACAGACAACATTATTGCTTACAATTTATGTTTTACAACTCCAGGTTATGCTACTACTTTTAAGACCCAATAACATAGTTCTAGGCTGAGAAGTTTGTTTTACTCTGTTTCATTCAATTCTGCTTCCTTCCTGCTCTTGTTTCACTTCCCTTTTCCCAAGTAGGCAAACATACCCCCAGATTTGGTTCTTGAAAGTAGATTTTACATTAGAAACAGCTCTACTATGAAAAATTCCAATGCAAATGTTTTCTTAAAAATACAAGTGCATGATTAGTCCAGTGAAACGCTTGCAATAAAAATAACCAAAGCTAATTAAATGTAAGTCGTCTCTCCCCTAAAAAAAGTGTGATGGAATGGAAGCTGCCCTTTGAAAATATCATACTAATATTCTGTATGATGGTAAGGTAGTATTACTAATATACATAAGAAAATGTGGTTTTAAAGAAAGATGTGGCCAGGTTTTCAGTGTAAATCTGCATTTCTCCTTTGAAATTCCTAAGTAGGTCTTAAAAGTTGTATACGGAAGTCAAACAAGGAATCAGCTACGGACTTTCATCTTTTATTTTGACTTAATGTATAATATCATCAGTGCTAGCTAAAGTACTGGGGGCCACCACTCCTGAAAAACTCACCTAAGCAGCTCTATGCAGGGGCAGTTCCTCTCCAGCAACACATCTTGTTGCATTTCAGTTTGACTACATCCAAACAGTCCCTACATTATTGGTCTGGAGAGTGATACACAATTTCAGAAAACAGACTCTATGCTTTGGCTCTGTGCTTACTTGAGGATTAGAACAGTAAAAAAATTTCATCCTTTTATTAATGGTCTTTCCCCTTCCATTCTTTGGGCAATGTTTGAACATTAAAAACCCCTCGGTTAAGAAAAAGACCTGACTATACCGATTTTGGTGGCAGTCATACTCTGCAGGTCAAAACAATTTTTAATATCCTATCAATTAAAAATTCAGAAGTAATCTGCTTTAGATGAGAAAGACTTCTAACGTTTGGAATACCGAGAGCCCTTTTATCATCTGTTCTGAGCATAGCATTTGGGAGGTGCGATGTGAATTAAGCTGGAAGTATAGTGCGAACACGTTTTGACATGACTGGAACGTCAGGGTCAAGTACATCAACAAAATACAGTGCCCTTTATTGCTCTGTTAGCCTGGAATGACCGATTTAAGATAATTTGATCTAATTTCCAAACAAATGATTCAGCATAGATTCAGTTTGACTTTATGTCAAGAAGGCTGATGCTTAATCTGGTATCTTGCGATCTGCGCTGCTTCGTTTCGTCAGCTCACAACAAAGGGAAATACCTTGTTCACTCAGCATGAATTATACTTGTAAACTATGTTTTAAGCAGAAAAACTAAAAATCCCTTCTCATCCACAGAGGCCATGGGCCTGCTTTGTTTTCTATACTGAGTAGTGAAACCAAGTTAAATGATAGCAGGATAACATTCTTGCTTAACAAGTAAATACAAATATGAACGTTTTATAGGTTAAGGCCACCATCAGCTATTTGGGGTAAGAGAACTAGAACACTGTCTTCAGAAAAGCATTTGGTTTTGATTAAAAATAAACAATGGTGAAACATCCATCCAATAATTGGTAAATTGTTCCCACAGTCATCTTTCTCATTCAAATGATTTGTGGTACTAATTTCTTAGCTTCAGTTTTCCATCCACTGGATCCTCTTACATCATTGACTGATGAATTGGAAATCCCTTTGTTAAAAGATTTCTGGTCCACTGCAGGTATTAATACATCATGATCAAGACTCATCTTACATTCATCTTCAAGCTTGAGTTTTATAAGCTGGTACTTTTCCAGTCCTTTCACCCTCCTCCTAACTGTTCTCTGGTGATTTCCAGTTTTTTGGTAACCTCCCTGCATTGCTGAACCAAGAGGAGAAGTAGTATTCCAACGCCTACACCAGTGCCAAATACAAAGGTGAGATAATTGCTACCCTGCAGGCAGGCAGAGCTGTTTACTTTAACCTAGGCATGCTGCCACAGTTTTGAAGTGTCAGTTCTGCCCAACCATCTTGGGAGTCTGTTTCTGTCACTACAGCAAGTTCCAGCCATCCACTCAGTGTCCCATAGCTTCTCTGACAGGCAGGATCTTCCATACCAGCTTTCAGTCAAATTGGAACTCAGCAGAAAGCAGGAAACCCTGTGAGGAGGAGAAACCAGATTTTACATCCTGAGTTTCCAGGGCCTATTTCATTGTGTCAGTCTTTCCTAGTGATGCCTGTGTGTTTGGAAATACCTCACTTCCCTGTGGTGAAGCCAGTTGTTGGACCATTGAGCATCTGAGCCCTCCTGCTGTAATGGAGCTAGGTCTTCACTCCTGCCTCAGGCATCGGTTCTATCCTCTCTTCAAGCACCTAACACATCGGTCACCTCACTCCTATAGCCACAGTGTTGTAACTGGAAGCTTGTAACGAACCAATTTTCTACCCTGTCTTCAAGGAGGTTTTTTGGTTATTACTACCCACAGTCCAGTCCTCGTCCCTTAACTATGGCCCGCCTCTGGTTCTGTATACTGCAAGCTTGAAAATGTTTGCCTTGCAAACTTCATAAGCATTCAGTATTGCTCTGAATCAACAGGCATTCTCCTTCATTATCTGTAGCTATCCTAGTCTTAATGAAACCAGGAAGAATATTGTAAGAACTCAGTGCAAGAATCCACCCTCGTAAAGCTACAGGGCAGTCTTGTGTAGCCTGTATTCAGTTTGGATATAAGCAGCTGTTCACTTTGAGAAGTCTTCTACACACTTTGAAAACTCTTCTACGCAGGCACACTTCATGCTGTCAAGGAAGTTTACATTTCTTGTTCTTGGTCTTTATTGCCTCACTTTATCACATAACTCCACAGTACAGCATCTGGCCATGTATGGCCTTGCATGTGGTAGTATGTAAGAAAATGGCACAGGGAGTCTAATGAGCTTATATCCCTTGATGTCTTGCTCTCAGCTGAATCCCTGTAAAAATCTTTCCCAGATATCAACCAGAGGACATTTAGGGCTCATTTAGCCAAACACATCTACCTCCTTCCCAAAACACAAGGACAGAAAATGCCTCATCAACACGGCAGACAGACTCAAGAATTGGGCATTTCCAGCATCATCTTATAATTAAAGCAGAATGATTAGACCCTGGTCACTCATTTCAGAACTGGAAGTGGAAGAACCACCCACATTTTCTAGACTTATGGGGCACAGATAGACTCTTGTTTGCATCAGCACTGTGCTTAACCATTTTGTTTTGGTGAGCTTAAGCGGTCCTTTTCCCTCTTCCCTGTTTAGCAGTACTCATTTTCTGTACCCCCTCTCTTTCTTACCCTGTTATTTTGTAATGGGAGCTGTAATCACAACCCATAATTACATAGAGAAAATTAACAGATTATTGCTTGTTGAAAAACAAAACAACCTACCTTTCTTCAGATAGACATACCCTCACTTCACAGTCAATTCAGGCTCTGTGGCACCCCCTTCCTGCCCCCTTTCCTGCCCCCACAACACCTCTGCCCCCTTTTCCATGCCAGCTCAGCATTCCCTTTGTTATTAAGGGGAGGCCATGTTACCCTGGGGAGAGGGGAGGGAGGCAATCAGCATCCCCTGCTGTGATTTCAGGACGGAAGGCTTTTCCTTCTTTTGCTCCCAGCCTGGAAAGCTTCAGTCAATCTCAAACTAATAGTAATTTGTTAAGCTGATAATAGGATAACCAGAACCCAGTCCAAATATAAGCCATTTATTCTTCCTTTATCTATTAAATATCTCAGCTTGTACAGTCTGACAGCTTCTGCCAAACCCTAATCACTCAATCGCTTGATTGCTACCTCTTTCTGCTTTTTAGCCCTTCCAATATCTGCCAGCTATCACTGCCAACTATCCTGTCTCCACAAAACACACGCACAGAAATCACCTCCTTCATCAGCCTAACAATATTGTGCAACTGAATCACCTCCCTGGTTCTTCTTCTCTAATCTCAAGAGATTAATCAAGATTAATCTCTTTTTCCTTCAAGACCTCAAGTCTCCCCACACTGACCTACACTTCTTACCCGGGTTGGTTTAGCATCCGATGTCAGCTGTTTTGGGAGTAATGTCAGCCTGTTTATTTCTTCTGTAATAGTTTCCCAGTCCTTTCCCAGGCTAATATCTCTCCTACACACAGTCCTCAGACAATTCATGTGCAGGCTACCCATATTACATCAGCAATTATTTAACACCACAAACCAAAGATGCAGTCACTTTGATTCAGTCATCCTGATAAATATTCTCTTAGTTGAGAAATCATGTGACCTGGCAATATTTTATCTTGGCTTACTATCTGTTTATATAATGCTCCCAGAAAGCTTCAGTCAGTAAAAAAAAGGAATGTGTATGTGATAAGAACAGGTAGTTCCAGGCAGAGGAGCAAGCATGATCGCCACCAAGGACTGGAGGCATGATTTCCTAAGCTATCTGTCCTTCACCTTGAGCACAGCTGACTGCTAGGAGACTTTGCCAGGCTCTGTGTGTATTTATGGCAGGCTGGCCTTTTACATTTGTGCAATTTATTTAAATAAGAACTACACTCCAGAGACTCATTTCCCACATCTTAAATACACTACAATATATGTAAACAGCCAATAGATAGATATACTGTATCTTACTCCAAAGCAGCTCTGTTCCAACTGACAGATCAGTGAAGAAATTATCTGGTGATGAAAGGGGTGAAATAACTTTGAAATCAATGGAGCTGAAACCATTTACAGTAGCAAAGAACACAGTCACTAATTTCAGTTTTGAGATTATTGAGAAAAAGGCATTTTTAAAAGCATGTATAGCCAGCCTCTGTTTAAACATTGCCAGTTTTGTTCTAGAAGCCAAAAGAAGTAAAAGTCAAGACACGGCTAACTCCTGAATGGTTAAGTAATTCTTTAAGACTTGATTGGACAGAATTTAAGCATAACCTCTTCCTAATCATGAATCACTGTTATTCTCTGAAGTACGGATGTTCCACTTCACACCAAATATTTCATGTAGCAGTCTACCTATGAATGTATTTTGTGCTTACTCAAGCACTTAAAGTGGAAGCTAGCCCTTGGACTTAGTGAAAGCTGGGCTGACATACTAGATCTGAACAGAAGTGACTCTTCTTGCCACCTGGAATAAACTGTTTTCTCCAGTGTATGCATGGAAACCTGAAAGCTCTCTTAAGAGTATTCTAGAATGCTTAAATGCTAAACAAGAAATTATGTCAGTAGTATTTATAGAATTGCAATCTACATTTTTTTCTTGTTTCTTAAGGAGAAATGGGAGAGCCTTAGGTTTAATTTTGAAATGTAAAATGTGGAGAAAAACAAACAGATGATGAGGGAGAAGTACTGTACAAAGCTGGAAGTATAGCATAAATATTCTGTATGTTGACAGAAAATTGTGAAAATAATATTTTAACCTGATCAACTGAGCAAATCTGCTATGATAGTAATTCATAGTAGTAGTTCTGGATAACCCGAACTGAATGATATGACAAAAGATGATTGAATATATGTAGTAGGAAGGACTGTAGAAAGTGAACATTCAGTGTACTATGAATAAGACCACCCTGTTTTTAAGCCACAGCCATGACAGGCCATGAAAATATTCCTTTGCACATAATCTCCAATAATTTCAATGAATGTAATATTAAAAGTAATCTGATGGACTGACTGATGAACTATTCCAGAGATCATTATTTTGTCTATAGACTTGAACCTCCATGACTAAAAAGTTACACATGTCATGGTTTAACCCCAGTTGGCAGCTAAGCACCACGCAGCCACTCGCTCACTCCCTGCTGGTGGGGTGGGGGAAAGAATCAGAAGAGTAAAAGTGAGGAAACTCATGGGTTGAGATAAGAACAGTTTAATAATCAAAATGAGATAAAGTAAAATAGTAATAATAACAACAACAACAATAATAATTATATACAAAGCAAGTGACACGCACTGCAATTGCTCACCACCTGCCAACCAATGCCCAGCCCATCCCCAAGCAGCGATTGCGGCTCCCCAGCCCAGCTCCACCCAGTTTATATACTGGGCATGACGTCCTATGGTCTGGAATAGCCCTTTGGCCAGTTGGGGTCAGCTGTCCTGGCTGTGCCCCCTCCCAGCTTCTTGTGCACCTGGCAGAGCAGGGGAAACTGAAAAAGTCCTTGACTTAGTCTAGGCCCTACTTAGCAACAACTCAAACATCATTGTGCTATCAGTATTCTTCTCATCCCAAATCCAAAACACAGTGCTACACCAGCTACCAGGAGGAAAACCAACTCCGTCCCAGCTGAAACCAGGACACACAGTACTGGAATAATGAAAAATTCTTCATGAATAACAAATGCAAAATAGCAAGGAAGTCTTTCCCAGACCCTTTACTACAATGCACCCTGCTCTTGTCCCGTAGATTTTACTAGGTACAAGAAAAACCTTTGAGGTTGCTAATCTTTAAAGGCTTCTTCTCATCTGTCTGCTGACTTACTGTCTGATTCCTAAGTACTAACATGTCTCACCCATTTAAAATGGTTACAAAAAAATGGATACAAACTATTAATGGAAATCTTCTCATTTTGATTACATGGCATATCCTTATTTAGTAATTCCTAGGCTTGGCAGTTTCAAGCAGCTGTTCTTCCTCATTCACTGAGTGGTACAACACTGGCACAGGTTGTCCAGAGAGGCTTCATCTCTGCTACGATCAACAAAATCCATTTGGATTGCTGCTTGTCTCCATCTGGTTTACAGCTCCAACTACGTAAGAAACGTGGTCTTGTTTATCACAGCCGCTGTCATGTACATGTCTGTCTGGACAATATAGCTTAGTCTCATCCATCCTATGCACATACAATTGCTACATGGTTTATTTTTTTCACAGTGGAGCTTCAGGCAGCAATGCAGGCCTACAGAGATAGGAGGGAAAAGAAGCCTGTGAAAGAACCAGACCTACCAATCCAGTTTACATATATCTGGGTATAGGAAAACCTGGCATAAAGACATCTTTCAGCTCATGGCCTCCCAGGTTTCTCAGGCAGAAGCCGTGCAGCAACATAGGACGTAAGTCCCTCCAGCATGGGGAGGAAGGAAGGAAGGAGACGTGAGTAGTGGCAATGCTGACAGATTACTCTGAAACTTTGTCCTAAAGAAAGTCCACAATTCAGTTATCATTCCTCATTGGCACCACTGGAGCGACCTACCTCTCCTTGTCTATAAGGAGGCAGAGTTTCTAGGCTCGCAGCTTCACGGGGTGTGTGTGAGTATACTAATTGTGCTACAATTGCCATGTGAATTTCTCCTCTGGAGTAAGCAGCCCCATCTGCCAAGTTTCATTCCTGGACACTCTTTTCTTCATTCTGCATTGTGAAGGCACACAATGAATCTCTCCAAATTGAGGAACTGCCCCAGTGTAGTGTTTTGCCCAGCTGGGTCAGTTCACCAGTCTGATTCATTGTGTGAAAGCCCACATGGTAGCAGGAAGGTAAAGAAGGGATGGCAACAACTTTTCTGTCAGAAGTGCACACTTAAATGCATGTCAAAAACCACCCCATAACTGTTCTTTGCCGTGCTTTTGACTTCTCCAGCCCTAAGAAACAGTCCTAGAGAGTCCTGCCAGCAACAGAAAATTAGAATGTCACCACAAAAACTTGCTGACTTCCCACTTAAAAAATGCCCAAAATATGAAATATATCTGTTCCTTAGTTATGCAAGTTAACTGACCAATCTGTACGTTCATACTTCCCCTTAGTATACACACACTACACAGATTACTGATCAAGTCATAAGGTAAGCACAGAGACATGTAAATAAAAAGATTGCAAAATGCAACCAGCTACTGCAACGACCCACCGTCTCCCCCCAGCTATTGCAATAGTAGACTCTAGCTACCACGAACTTAGTGCAAGGCATATTGTTAGGAAACACAGAATCAGGTAAAATAAACTAGCAGGGAAGCTGAGAGATCCATCAATATATAAAGAATTGGGGGCCCTTGAAAAAACAAATCTCACAACAAAGGGACAGCTTTGATACGGTGAAAGGTTCTGATTGTTCACGTTGCAGGCTCAAGAGCTGGAGAGCTTCCTATCATTTCTGTAGTTGCTGCAGGCTATGTGATGCTCAGCTGTAGGCAACATCCGCGCAACAGCACGATCACAGAGAAGCCACAAATGAATTTCATATTTGAACAAACATTGGCTGTAACTGCCTGGGAACACTGGGGAGTTTGAGGTCGTCTGACACATCTGAACTTTCTGTTGGCCCAGTAGCTGGGTTCAATAATAGCTGTGGACAGCAGTCCAAGGCTAGCACAAGTACACTGCAAATATGTTATAAAATCTGCCTTCCTTCTCTTGTTCCCTCCACCCATCCCTCATTTTGCTTTCTCTGATCTCTAGTCAGGACAGAACTTTGTTTTTCTGAGTGTAGGTGGAGTCAAATGACTTTGGGGAGGAGAGAATCACAGAATCACAGGAGGGGATTCTTATAAAATCTGACAGCTTACACATCCTGAATGAAATAGATTGGTTTGTTCAGCTAGACTGTTCATACAAGGAATGATAAGTAAGATGACCTGGTGGTTTGCAGCACAACTCAAGAACGTACATACAACTGGAAGGTGAAGGAAGAGCTTCATATCCCATACAAGTCTGGGTTACCTGAATAAGGTAATTTTGTTATGCTATACTTTATTTTTGTTACTTCAAACTGGCTGCTCAGAGCACTCAGCCCCTCTTTTCTACCCTGATATGCTTTGCCAGTAAATTGCGTTATAGATCATATTCATTAGACTGGCTCTTACTAAAATTATGTTAATGAAGTTAGAAAGGAGAATTTTTTTAAGAGTTCCTCTTGAATTTGCATCTGAGGAGCAGTAACTAGCACGGCTCTATTGTATTTGAAGCTGTGGCAGCATGAGAGCATCAGCCAAGCCAGTCTGAGTCTTAGGCGAAGACCAGAAGTGTGACAAACATAGTAAGTACCTGTTCCCTGGCTGTGTACAAAGGCACATGTGTGAAGGAAGTTTCAGCATAAATTACAATTTATTTCTGTGTTTCTTTCCATCTCTCTCCTAATACACCAATTAAAATAAGATTATATTTGTTAAACTGTTGCCAGTTTATTAAATATCTGTGTTATATTTAGCTTTATGTGGTTGATTTTGCTTAATAGTTCCTACTTCAAGGTAGTCTAGTTGATGGTTCTGTCCCAGTATCAGCCTTTGGTAAAAGTAGTTTTGCCTTTGTATACTTCAAGTGTGTTCTTCTTTTTCTTTTCCTTCTTTTTTTTTTTTTAAGTGCAAATCTAAGGTTAATTACCATGCTTGTGCTGGAAACCCAAACCAAATCCCCACTAAAAAGTCAGATTTCTTCATCTAAGCATGGAAAAACTTAACACTTGCCTTTTTTGTCTTCTTGGGGAACATGTTTCTCTGGCTCTGCAAAGTGCTAAGTATCATCAGCTCACAGGGAGTCCACTTGGCCTCTAAGAGTCAATACAGTTATTTGGGGAGCTTTGTGTATGAGTTGCATGAAAACAAGAAGACTAGGGTTCATGGCAACAACAGTCTCTTCTTGATTCCACTGCCAAGTTGTTCTGCAATGTACAGCAAATAACCCCCGGTAAAAGTGACCCCCGGTATCAATACAGGCTGGGGGAAGAAAGGATTGAGAGCAGCCCTGCCTAGAGGGACTTGGGGGTGCTGGTGAATGAAAAGCTGGACATGAGCCGGCAATGTGCGCTGGCAGCCCAGAAGGCCAAGCGTACTCTGGGCTGCATCGGGAGAAGCGTGGCCAGCAGGTCGAGGGAGATGATTCTGCCCCTCTACTCTGCTCTGGTGAGACCTCACCTGGAGTACTGCATCCAGCTCTGGAGCCCTCAGCACAAGAAGGACATGAAGCTGTTGGAGCGGGTCCAGAGGAGGGGTACAAAAATGATCCAAGGGCTGGAGCCCTTCTCCTATGAGGACAGACTGAGAGAGCTGGGTTTGTTCAGCCTGGAGAAGAGAAGGCTGCGGGGAGACCTGATTGTGGCCTTTCAGTACCTAAAGGGGGCCTATAGGAAAGATGGGGAAAATCTTTTTAGTAGGGCCAGCTGTGTCAGGACAAGGGGTAATGGTTTTAAACTCATTATGTTCGTAGTGGAAATTTTTTGATAAAATACGTTACGAAGAGCTTTTGCCACTTCATGTTTACAGTTTTGTCATCCTAATACCTCAATGTTGATATTCTTTACTTCTGAACATAACGTTGCCGTATACTTAAATATTCAAGACCAGGTTGAACATGGCTCTGAGCAACCTGATCTAGTTAGCAGTGTCCCTGCTCACTGCAGGGGGGTTGGACTAGACGACCTCTAGGGGTCCCTTCCAACCCAAAACATTCTATGATTCTATGATATTCAACTCATTTGCTCTTCTGTAAAAAGCAAATTAGAACATGGAATGCAAGATAACCAAAATAACACAAGTATTAGTCTTTACAAGTGTATATGGCACCCTGAAATGCAAGCACTCAGACAAGCTTTATGGAATTTATTTTTATTACTGTCTGATAAACCTTCTGAATCATCAACATGAATAAAGGCAGAAATAGCTTCAAGAACTTGTAGAGCACAAGTAGAGGAACATGTCCAGTGCCACAGAAGGTGCCTCTGTAGCCACCCAGCTGCAAAGGTAGGGTTGCACTTTTGCTTGCAGGTTCTTGCTGGCAAATTTTGCCATGAGGGGAATGATACTACTGGCAGAGCTGTCTGCTCTTGATGATGCACACAGCAAACATAGACAGCAGCACTGTGGCTTTTGAGATTGAAGCCCCTGCCTCACAGGGCATCTGTTCCAGCTGCCATAGGAAAGCTTGGAGGTAGGAGGCAGTGGGACGCTAGGCAGAGTGCTAATGTTTCCAGGCATGGCTTCACATTCTTCAAGGGATCTTGTGTGTGGCCAAGCACAACAGAAAGGGCAATTTCCCTGCAGGTTTTTCCTCATTTCTTTTAAAAGGTGCAAGAGGAGAAAATGAAGACATTGAAACCTTACCATTTGACATTACTCAATAGCTAAGAGCAAAAAGAGATCCCAGGTGTTTTTTTAGCATATTTTTTTTTCTCAATTACATGCTTGTAGTAAACTTTCATTTGCAAGCGAAGAGAGAAGAAATCAGAGCATGGTGTCAGAAACAACATGTCCACCCATTGCAACATCTACGCTTTTTTCCTACTCTGTTCAGGCACTCCAGCAATTCCCTACAGTGTATAGCCATGCTGCTTTCAAATCTGTAGGGCTCTTGGGAGATAAAGTACCTCATTAATTAATCATGCAGCTTAAATAGTAATTTCATTTTGGAGTGGCATGTGATCATTAAAAGAGACTGAAGGCTGAATTCTGGGCTGTGACATAGAAGTTGTGTTTGTGGTCAGGATAAAGACTGTTCATTTAAGTCTTGTGAGCAGTAGGGCCTGATTTATACTCCTCCTAGGGCAGAGTTTGCCTAATGAAGGTGCAGGGTGCTGGGTCATGTCAGGAAGTAGAAGATATTATCATGCCTGTTTTAGTCTGGGTGCTGCCTGGTAAGTAGCAGGATTTCTTCCATCTGTCTTGAGGCAGAAATCATAATCCCTCGCCCAGGCATGTCCATGCAGAGTGCAGTAATATCAGTATCACTCTGCCTAGGCAGGCTCATTTAGCCTGAGTGTTGCATCCTGCTTTACGTTCCTCTGTGCCTCAAAACAAATTATGACCATGCCACTTGCGCCCAGCAGTATAGGAAGACATGGCTGCAGCTTGATCTAGTTTCTGTATTTTCTTACAGTGTCTGAGTACCAATGTGCTCATGTATTAACATTTTCAGCCTCATAAAATTCATGACCTTTGAAAGTATTAGCTGCATTTGACAACTAAGAAAACAGAGGCACAGCAAGATCAAAAAACTTGCTCAAGGTCACCCAGAAACTGGGAATGAAAACCAGATTCCTTCATATAGACCTCAGCCACAAGGCATTCTTCCCTCTCTTGTGGCTTAGTTTTAAGATTTTCAGGATGTTGTCTGAGACCTTGTGCAACTGATTAATCTGTCTGGCTATGCCTGTCATGCAAAAGTACCGAGTACCACATGTTAGTCCGAAGTTTGAGCCAGACACACAGCAGTAGAATGATTTTCCTTCTGATCCCTAGAAGGCTCTGACGGATTCTTTCCCCCACCCTGCTGCTGTGTTTTAGGTCCTCCTGAGATCATGTACCTCAGTAGGGTGAATCACGGGACTAGCGACTGCTGCTTTGAACTGGATGGCTTCTAGTGGTACGGATTCCCTTAAGCCTCATCTTTCCCAGCTGCACACAGGGAAGATAAATGTAAGTATAGTATATCTTAAGCTATCTTCAGCTCACACTCTCCCTCTTAGAACAAAACTGCTTCCTGTACAATATCTTATCTGGTCTCCTGCATTTTGTGCAACATGCCCACCCAGAATTTAGTGTCCATGAAGAAACAAGAAAACAGTGGGAATGTTTCCCTCCCTCAGCCAGATCCTGTGTCTTCTGTGTGCTGTGTGATTACACCAAGTTTGTCACAAAACTTCTAAGGGGAAATGCACTTTTTCAGTTATGTGTTTAATAAGATGTGCTTGCCTGTTATGATGCCTTCACAAGGAAGCATGTGCCCCATTTTGGCAAAAATGCTTTGCAGTGCTGGAGCCATGAATGTTTACAAATGCTCAAATGTTGAGGACCCTAAAATTCTTACACAGAGTTTCTTGCAAGTTATTCACACTATAAAAATGGATGTAGTGGTTCAGGCCAAAAGGGGATGTTTAAGATTAAGAATAAGCATAAAGCGATACTTCCCAGTTTCTGACTACTTGTAGCTTGGAGACTTCCTGAGCCAGGGACTGTTTTGAGGCATTTGGTAATCCTCAATAGTTTTGTACAGCACAGATTTATCTAATATTTCCATGTAAAGCTCTAGTATCCATAGTATTATGTGGCACGGAGCTCCAAACTTTCACGGTGTACAGATAGTGTTCAGACGTCCAATACCATACTGGTTCCCTGATACACTCCTCAGAGACCAGAGTAACACCCAGTTTTGTGCTGAATACCATTTTAGAGATTGCACACATCCTGTTTATGTGGGGAGATGGTCTATTGGCACTGGAACTACTAAGAAATTGATGTCATGGTTCTGAATTAGAGTATTGCTTATAACAATAGCAAGAGTTAGTATTAAGTTTATATATTACCACTAGTGAAAGTTGCCACTTCACATAAGATTTTAGAGAGAAAGCTCAAAAAGATAAAAAAAAGTTTGGAACTTAGGCAATGATTAAATAAACAGTGTCAAGGTTGAGAGGATTGTGTAGTTGATACCTTCAACTTGAATTCTTTTGGTTTTAAATGTCATTTTGGTATTTGCCAAACAGAAGATTAAATCTTTCTTTGAGAGGCTGCCATTTCAAGAATGGCAAGCCCACTATTCAGACTTCCAGGTAAGTGAATTAGCTTCCATTTATTTCCATTTATGTGGCTACCCAGAAGATTGAAACCGACACATTTCCTGCTCTTTTAAGGGTAGGATTCTTTTCTTTTTTTGTGCCTCTTATTCTGTCACACTAGTGATACCAGTCACAGGAGCAACTTAGCAAATATAATTATGCTTTTTCCATATACACAATTATGACAAGAGGCTGATGGGTACAAACAACTGCCTTGATGGCTTTAAAGTTCATGAAGTTTATTGCAATGCCCCACGAATGTTAGAAAGTATGGTATCCTGCCAGGCATTTAGTTTTCTAATTGTTTAGTGTAAGGTATTTGTTTGAAAAGTGGGTGGGATAAGGTTCTTGAAGTTGCTAGAATGGGTAGGATCCTGGGCCTATCTTTGAAAAACTTAGTGTCTGCATCAACTCTTTTCCCATTATCTTCTCTCCTATTTTCACATCTGCATGCTTTTTTCTATCCTCCTTACCTAAATATTTTTCTTTTGTTCATTTTTTTGCTTGCTTTGTTTTATTTTCTACTCTGCCTTCTGTCTCCTGAGACATCTGTTCCCAAGGTGATATTTTCAATCAAACCACTGAAATGCATGTTGTATTTTCACTTGGTAACTACTTGTGTAAGCCATTCCTAGAATCTTTTAATTAATTTCTTTAACATTGGGCCTTCTACTAATTTGCAGATCTATTAAAAATCCTCTCCACCGTCGCTAGCATCCCAGCAAAAAAACCTGAGAGAAGATCTGAGAATTAGAAAAGATGCGGGCCAAAGACAGCAATCCACCAGATGGTGGCTATGGATGGGTTGTGGTAGTGTCAGCCTTCATGGTGATGGGCCTCACTGCTGCTGTCCTCAAGAGTTTTGGTTTGTTCTTTGTTGAAATCCAGCAGCACTTTGATGAACTTGCAAGCACTACTTCCTGGATCACATCAGTAACTATTGCCATCTTTCATTTAGGAGGTAGGTAGAAGTGCTCCTGTAGCACTTTAATGTCTTAACTACTCCAGAAATTTTGAAGAGCTTCCTTAAAAACGCCCATAAACCGAAAACATGTAAGGACAATACTTCCTTCTTCTGTCTCTACAGAAAACTGTCATTTTGCTTCCTCTCATAAAAATGTATCTATGCCTCAGACATGGAATGGGTTAATAAGGAATCTGTATTTACACAGGAATCTGACTGCCTTAAAGAACTTCACTTACCTGGACTCATGATTCAGTTTTCCTACAGGCTTTGAATCAAACTCATTGGAGATAATCATAAGAACAGCAGAGCTTGTTGGATCAAGCTCTTAAACCAGTTTGTGGGAATTCACTGATACCATAGTGACTGTCAATTTTTCAAAGTACTTTAAGACATAAGGACTGTGACCCTGCCTAGCAGATAAGCCATCTGCTACCAAAATGGTGACTCAGTCCTGCTTTCCCCCAACTTCTCCTTTTTGTCTTCACCAGGATCCCCTTTCCTGCCATGTATTGCCAGTTCTGGCTCTCCTTTTTCCCCCCTTAGAATGATTTGAAATCATTGATCTAACAGAAAGCACACCATGTTAAAAAGAAAAAAAAATCAGTTCACTCATAGAGAGCATAAGGAAGACAAGACCACTCAAGCAGAGAGTAAAGGAAGAGAGAGTGAACTATCCCAAAGGCAATGAGCCATGGGATCAGGTCAAACACCACATCTCACCAGACAAAGGAGGAAAAAATATCAAACATACCGCATTTGACTCTTAATTTAGTTGTTTACAGAGTCCTTTGTGCCCTTGTAGAACTGGATTATCCTTCGCCATTACGGTGAGGATTCCAAATGTGCAGGCACAAACTGTACAGAATTTGTGAAGGCCACTCTACATATTATCTTATAGATACATAGGTGCAATAGGTAAGTATCCTTATGTCATAAACGCTAGCATAATTTTGTTTGTGAAGACGCTTCATTGCGTAGACGCAACATAATTATATGCATCCTACTCAGTCCACACCTATCAGTGTTATTGCTTGTAATTGCAGTACTTCCAAAGATCATGAGCAACTGATCTTTCTTCGAAAAATCTATTCAGAAGAACAAAACAGTAATTCAAAGTCAAAGTAAAAAGAAAAGCAAGTCATTGATTGAAAAGATTTTACTAGTTCCATAAACTGCTATCTTTGATTTGCAGTATTACAGCTTGTTTCATTCTGACAGAAATAATTAAGTGAAAAATCAATGAAAAACCTGCTTTTTCACTACTTCTCAGACTACAGAAATGAATAAATGAGAATCTATCAAATTGGTTTACAAATTAGACTTATGACTGGCCTATTGTGATACTACTTTGTCATTCAGGCACATGAACTTAATGAGTAAAAAAAGCCAGCATAGGAGGATAAAAGAACTCGAAGTCCTGTGTTAAGGTGTTGGGCTTTTATATATATATATATATACACATTATATAGGAATGTATCAAGGATAGAGCATATTAATATAAACCAGCAAAACTGTATTTGCCTAGCCAGGTGTGAGGTTGGCCTGCTTCAAAGAAGGCAGCTATAATTTTCAGCAGAAATTATTTTTCATCCTTTGCAATCCTGCGAAAATAATCCTCTTTCAGTGAATACAGCTTGATGGCCAAACATTCCAAAACACTTCTGTATAGCATTCATAATGTCTTGGCTCACTAGGTAATTTTCCTTATCTTCTCCTGCCTTTGCTTCATTTATAGGGACCAGAAGACTTTCTGCTGAAGATCATCTGAGCCTCCAGTTCTTTGAGCATCTTTCCTGGCCTGGCCTAATCTTTCTTAATATGTTCCTCTGGGAAACCTTCAGTGTCATTTGGCTCAGTATGAAGGATGATCAGTGAATTATTAATTTTTCCCATTTGGATATTTTCAACAGCAGCTCTGTGCCCTGTGTCGAAGGAGTGCACACGCTTCTACTTTTTGGGTTTGCAACAGGCTGTTCAATTTACCTCATCAAGGATTCTCCCCATGACACAGATGGGCCTTCTCTTGGTAGTGATGTACATCTTCCACCACTTTTCTCTTTGCACTGTGATTATCATCCCCTTCCATTGCTTGTAAGTTTTCTGTGTATTGCCCTTTACCCTTTCAGACCCTGGACCCTAGCTATCTTCTCCATTTCCAGTTCTGTGGCTAGCTTCTTTCTTCCTCCTGCTACCCCATGTTCAATTTCCACCTATTTCTTCTTCTTATTCTCTATTAAAAAAAAATTCTTTTTGGTAGTATTTCTGCTCCAACTGCAGATCTTTCTCTTGTCTTTAAACACTTCAGTGGAACTCTCTTGTTACCCTGAGTCTACTTTTCTCTTGTTCACCATATATGTATGATTCTCCAACTGTATATGCTTTATCTTGTCTCATCCCTTCCACTACATCTTACAGACCATGACTGACTTCCGGTATAATTTTTACATGCTTATCAAATCATTATATTTTTTGCTGTAAATGCTGATGAGACCTTTGGGGTTTGTATAACTTCTGCCAGCTACTTGCTGTCAGACAAGATACATCCTGCAGATTTTGCAGCCATTAAAATTTCTCTGCCAGGTTTACTTTGCTTGTTCTAGCTACCAAATTATCTTCATTCTTACCTTTAATTAACACGGGTGAACATACAACAACTTGCCCCCACAAACTACTATAAAACCTCCCTTGCTGACTGCCCTCTCCTCATTGTCTCCCCACTTATTTCAGGTTTTAAGCATGGTCCTCGTTAACCGCATTTCATTTTACCCCTAAACTCCAGTTTCCAGAATACCAATCAATTGTGGGAAGCTGACTCCCTGTTTGCACTACGAAACCCCAGCGAGGACCAGTGGTGTCAGGTGTTACTTGGGTTCCCTCTAGTGGCCATGGCTATTTAAAAAAAATTTCTGTGCTTCGGGTTTGAAACTATCTCCACAGAACAGAGTGCCTTTCCATGATGATATGGCCTTGATCTTTACTCGGTGATGCTGATAGAAAAAACAGCCAGGCAGTACAACTGATCCTTAATTGAATTAACATTCCAGGTGCTTTGAAGCACCTAGAGACCACTGCTTGGGTTTTTGGAATCGCTGCACCAAGTCAGATCTGTACCTGGTGCAACTTTGCCGTCATGTGTTGCAGAGTTCCTGCAGTCTGCTAAGAAAAACTGTACTACCAAAAGAAAAATGGAAGAAATTAACTGAAAATTTTGTGGAAAAATATTACCTCGAAATAAACCTTGATTTTTGGTCCTTTATAAAACATTTGCAATTCCATAAACAGATGATCTTGCAAAGCTCTAGAAGATAAAGATTAGTTTTCTCCAGAAAGTTTTCATGCCAACTGTATCAATAATACACTCTCAATAATACAATTTTTATAGATTAACCTAGAGATTCTATGGCTGGGCTTTCCCTTTCTGCTAAAAGGGTACATGAATTTCTGTCATGTCACTAGTTGTATCCTTAATGAAATTCAGTAGAACTCTTCCACAAGGACGGGAACAGTCATTCCCTTATCAGCAAGGATCCAATTTTAAAAATCTCAATTGAAGCCCCCTGGCCAGCAGGATTCAGGCTGTTTGAGACAAACATTATAAAGGTATTTCTCCTCCAAATGCTTTATTTGATTGTTTGGTCCTGTCAATCAAGTTAATGTTCCTAATATGTTTATCTTTCTCCTATTTTGATGCTGATCCAGCCCCTGTTGCCAGCTCACTGTGTGTGCGGTACACCCATCGGGCGGTTGTGATCACTGGAGGACTCCTGGCTTTTTCAGGAATGGCACTGGGATTTCTTGGACTCAACATGGTCTGGATGTATGCAACAACTGGCTTCCTACAGGGTATGATTTTATGGCTTTATGGATTTCTTGCAGCAGCGACTTGGAGCCCATACTTGAGGGTGCTAATGGTAGGAGTTTAAAAATCTGATTTCTATTTTGATTTTATGAGCAACTAAAACCAGCAACCCTCTTTAAAGGTCATTTCTCTCATGTCCCACTCCAGAAGTAAGAATTTGTGCTAGAAACCTGCAATGACAAAGAAGATGAATAATCAGATGCTAGTAATTTTCACCTGCAGATTATATGCAAACAGAAAATGAGAAGTGTTTTATTTTTTACTTGGAGTCAGGAGCTCTGTAAAGGTTTAAAGAACCTAAAGGGTGATGAAGTACAAGGACGTAGAAATCCCAAATTTTGTACTTCCTATCAAATAATCTTATGTGTTGAACACAGGCCCAGGCTTTCAGTTGGTTCCAACCCTTAGCTTTACTTCAGGTGAAAACAGGCCAAAACGTTGTCTCCAACAGCTAGCAGATTTTCCTGGAACAGGAAGCGAAGCTGGCAGGGAATAAAATAAACCATTCCCAGTTCCATGCTGGATGCCTGAGAAAATGTCTGGAATTTGAGCCCTTTGGCAGTCCTGCACTGCCAAATAGTTCTTAGGGAGCCATTAAGATCACTGTAAGTTAGAGCAGGTTTGAAGCCTGCTCAAAGCAGTTGGGCAAGAAAAATGAAGAGCAAATAGAGGTAATACACCAGCTTTCTTCACATCCTCCCTCACTTTCTACCCTGAACACTGCTTAGCTTAACCCAGCGATCTGATCTAGTACCAGCCTTAATTAGGACAGCACGGACACTCTGAGATCTGCCTAGTTTCAACCACACGGCCGTGCAATTTCTCACCCAGTGGCAAACTTGTCAAACCAACTTTTTTTTTTTTTTTTTTCACAGTCACAATATGATAGTGTATACTTCATACTCCTGCTTTTTTGCTTGAATTCACAACATATGCCACAAATACACTCTTACACATTGTACATCTGTGTTCATGCTTCTGCTAAGAAGAAAAATGTTTTTCTTTTACTGGTTTTTAACTTTGCAAATGTAGGAGTACTGACTGCTTTAATTTCCACCTTCACAAAATACCTCAATAGGGTCTAACAGGTGCTATCTGTATTGGTGTTTTTCAGGACTTGGGATTTCCTTTTCATGGACACCAGCCATTAGCATTGTTAGCCATTATTTCTCCAAGAAAAGAGCTTTGGCCAATGCTATTGCCAGTGCCGGAGAATGTGCCTTTGCATTCACATTTGGGCCATTTTTCCAGTGGCTGATTAGTCAATATGGATGGAGAGGTGCCCTCTTGATCATTGGTGGCATCCAACTCAATATTTGTGTCTGTGGAGTACTGATGCGACCCCTGGCAAGCAGCTGCCTCCTTGAAGCTAGCTGTTCTGAAACATCACCTGGCAAAGGCTCATCTAAGATAGACAAAAAGGATGAGTTTCCCATCGCACACAGAACCTTCAACTGGATGCTTGTGAGGCAACCGGAGTTTGTACTTTATGCCATTTTTGGCATATTAGCTGCCATGAGTTTTTTTGTTCCTCCATTATTTTTAGTTCCACTTAGCTACAGCCTCGGCATAGATGAATCGTGGACTGCATCCCTCCTATCCATTTTGGCAATGGTGGATTTTGCAGGCAGACTGCTATGTGGCTGGTACGCCAACCTCCATGTTACCAAGACTGTTCATTTGCTGACAATGACAATTACACTGATCAGTACTTCCCTGATGCTTTTGCCACTGGCTAACAATTACCTGTCCTTGGCAATATTCACTGGCTTTTATGGATTCTTCTTTGGCACAACAGTTGCCGTTCACATTACAGTGCTGGCAGATGTTGTAGGCATGCCAGATTTTGACAGTGCTCTGGGGCTTTTCATGCTCATTCGAAGCACTGGAGGTTTTGTGGGGCCTCCTCTTGCAGGTAAGTTAAGATGATACTCTGCCAAATACAGTTTACAAGAAGAAAGGGGAATGGTAATGCACAGTGAAAAAATCTGTATCTGGACCCAAATTTCCCCCCTTTTTAGCACAGGGGTATCTGGACCAAGAAGTATATAAAAACAAAGAGTCAGCTTAATTCCTCTCCAAAACATCTTGCTCCCTCTCTTTTCTGTGGTTTTAGAGATACCTGCTCAACATGAAAGCAGGGAAGAATGGCAGTATTGGCATGGTGGTGTTCCTGCTTTGAAAGTCCCACTTGATGGACTACCACTGTCTTGCTGTGAAAGGGTACCTTTGGGACAAGCTGCAGATCCATTGTTTCAGAGAAAAAACTGAAATTTGAGACTAGTGATGTTGCATAATGCTGGTATTGTTGGGGGTGTGTGTGTTCTACAGAAGGTCAAATTGAACAGCTTAAAACATTAGGCTATGTGAACCTCGAGGAAATATTCGCAGAGATGCCTGCTTTTTTTAGACAGCATTAGAGCCAACCGATATAATAAATGGGGGAGGCAGCACATAAAAACAGTGGGAAGAGAGAGAAGACAGTGAGACAGCACATGGATTTATGGGCTGGCAACAAGACAAAGTCATCTTGGAAAAATGCAAGACAAACAAGCTGCAAGCTGCAGGGACTTTACAAAGTGATGTGGCAGAAAAATGACCAATGTAACTTGTAAAATGTGGATCTGAGTCCTTATCCAAAGACCACTGCTCACGCATTACAGTGACTTTTGTGGTGATGACACCACTAATAGGTTGTAAATGGGTCAGGCTAAATACTGGAACATTTTAATTCACTTTTGAAAAGATAGGAACCAGGAAAATTTGTAGGGAATTTGAGACAGAACAGTATCAAAAGTATGTTGGGAAGGTCTGAATAAAATACAGAGATAACGAGACATTGATATAGTGGTTGGTCACTAGTACTGATTACCTGGGCATCAGTGCGACCCCTTTGTGTATATACAGTGAGCTAAAAATAAGGTATGGAAGAAGAGGGAATCCTAAGTCCTTCTCGAGCTCTCCTCTCCTACTTTAACTGTAAAATCTAAAAGATTTGGATTCTGAGTTCCTTTGCATAGCAGGACCAATGTTAGATTGCAACAAGGGCTATGGACATTTAGCCACACTGGCTAAATGTGGACAAACTTTCCAATGGGAGATGAAGCAAGCAGCCTTCATCAGCCCACAAATGTGCCGGCCACTGTACCCACAAAGCAGCTGATACTATCGCACACACTGCTGACGTACTGCTACTATACTCCTGTTCTTTCAGTAGGGCACACAGTGGTGTTACGTGATTTTGGTTGGCTTAAAGCTACCTAAAAAACAGGGTCTTTTTGTTAACGTCTGTGACCCCTTGTGAAATGATGAACAGGAAAGCCCATAACACTGCAGGCAACCTCTCCAGCTGTGTCTCCAGCAGAGGCCTCTCCTTTCCTTCTTTAAACTCTCTTGTGCTGTACAGTTATGGTCCAAATTACAGGAGCTGATGACCCCTACACCAAGGAACCTGGGGCTACTCAGATACAAAGCTGCATGATTTGTTTTTTCTCTGCCATTACCTTCATTGTCTGCCACGTTTTAGGTTGGGAAGTGCTTCAGACTGTATAGCATTTTGCTTAATAGCAATTTGCATATGCAAAGTAAATGAGATGTGAATTGTACTTCAAATTTTAAAATGCTATAGTGGGGCGATGTTCCATGCACTCATGATGTAGAAAGCTGCCAGACAGGTACATAGCCAGCATACTCCCCTCGTGAGAGGATATGTTCACGCTGCTGAGCTAATTCACATTAGCCTGTTTTCTATCAATCACATTGCTGTCATTTATTTCTCTCCAGGTCTGATCGTGGACATGGCTGAAGATTACAGAGCAGGCTTCTACATGGCAGGAGCCACTCTTGTCCTGTCAGCTGGATTTCTAGTAATTTTAGGTCAACTCCAACAGAAGAAAGAAAGAGGAAGCCAGACTAATACTAAAAAAGAAAAGTCAGCATTACCCTACCCTTCCCTCCATCTTCTGAAACTTCAGAACAGAAGGTATCAAGAACATGATGTAGTGGTGTGACTACATCAGACATCTTACAGCATTTCAGGACATATGGAAGTGGTTTATTTTCTCCAAACCTAGTAATAGTAAGATTTATAAAATGATGGAAGTTTTGGATAGGAGCGTTTAAAACTGAGGAAGAAAGTAATCAGTTTACAAGCAAATGGTTACCAGCAACCATTATCATACTATTTTGATGTTGAAGTTGCATTTTGACTATACAGGTCTTCAGCACAGTCCCACAGGGCTGTGATAAGCAAACTAGGGAAACTACAGTCTAAATGAAATTACCACGAAGCATGTACACAGCAGATAGAAATCCTCGCCCCCAGTACAGACTGCAGCCGTCACTGTCAAATAGGAAGAGGCATCAGCTCACAGATGTTTAGCTTGGGGAAGTAACGTTCAGTTTTCTCAGTAAACAAGTCGGACATGAAAGCAAGAGTACATGAATATAGTTTTGAGCTAAAGGGCTTTTGCAGATACTCTACAGAGCAGGGATGGAATCTGATAAATAAAGAAACCCGATAAATCGGGAAAGTTACATGAATACTAGAATTCAGTAGAGAGAAATGCAGTGCTAAGTATCAGAAGTAAAAAGCAAAATATACACACATAAAATGGAGGAGGATTGATGAATAACAGAGGAAGACCTAAGGCTACAGTGGACTTCAAACCGAGTAAGAATCCCAAATGCAACCCTGTATTAAAAAACAGTAAAAGTCTTCCTGTGCTGTGGTAAGATAGAGGAGATAATGATGCTTGCAAAGCTTTAACTGGAAGAGGTACATAAGTTGCAAACAATTAAGTGGAACAAGAATGAGGAAGGTTGAGAAAGCACAGCCTAAAGAAAAAGTGTAGGAAATAAAGTCTGTCTGGTTTAGAAGACAAAAGGTTGTACAGAGCATGACAACAGCCTTCAAATCCATAATAGGTTGAGATAAAGAAGACACGGTGAATTCCTTTCCTTGTTAAGGCAATTAGTAATTGATATAATTTGCACCAAAGCAGAGTTATGTAAAGGGGAAAAAACTTCATTATAGCCTGTTTAGCATAGAAAGAGACTATAAAGGGAATATGAAAACATGGAGATATCAGAGAATAGGTAAGACATGACAGGAATCTAAATATATTCAATTGTGCTTCAGAACAGTGGGATGGGCTAGATCACCTCCTGAGGTCCTCTTTAGCCCCATATTTCAACTATCCTGAGGCTCTTTGAGCAAATACTCGATCTATGAGAATAAAAAGAGTCTGTATCCAAATGGCTTTTTTTTGGGGTCATTTTATTTTACTAGGGGGAAGAGAGAATGTAAAAAAAGGGAGGAAAGGCTGGATCACATTTAAAAAGAAACAGTTAAAGGAAAAAACATGGCACTTAAAAGCTTTCAAACTATTACAAATGTCATAGCTGCCCTAGTTATGAACTTCAGAAATTTTTACCATTGAAACACTTTATCTGTAAAGCCAAGTTTAACATAAATCACTCACCTAAAATAATTATTTGTCTCATAAGAATAACAATTATTTCTAAAATTTAATTTAACTTACAGAAAATTAGCTGAACCACTAATGAATCGACTATCTGTGAGGGCTTGATTGCAGAAGACACACTGAAAGGGACACAACTGGGTGGGCAAAGCCTTGTAGCAAGGCCCTGAAATTTCTGACAAAATATTTTTCAATCACATCAGTTGAAAAACTTAGATTTTCCTAGAAAGTATTATTCTACAGTCTTCTGCAGTGTTCCAATATTTAAAATAATTCTTCATTTTATAAAATGAAAGGAAGGGGAATTGTTGGAGGCGGGGAGGAATGGAGAGGTGTTTAATAGATGCAGTTTCCACCTCTGACTTTCTGTTAAAATTCTGTATTTTATTTACGGGCCCTGTCACTGATTTCTGTATTTTGTTATGTCCTGACATCTGACATGGGCAGTAAAGGCGGCCAGTGGCATCCTGGGCTGTGGGAACAGGGGCACTGACAGTAGATTCAAGGGAGGTGATTATTCCCCTCTGCTCCGCAGTTGTGCGTCCATTTTGGGGCACCGAGTACAGGGCAGTTGATAAACATGACTGAGTTCAGCAGAGGGCCACTGAGAGCTGCAGGAATGGGGCTAGGTCAGCTGTGGGGAAGGGCAGCTTTGGGGGCACCCAGCAGCATCCCTGGCACCGAGGGGAGGGATGGGGGAGTCGCAGCTGGGCCCTTTGCAGCGGTGCGTGGTGGCGGGGCAAGAGGCAGTGGCAAGGGCCGAAACACGGGAGGCTCAGAGTGGAGCCACAAGGACTACCCAGTGGTGGAGATGGGGCCCAGGGAGGCTGCGCTGCCTCCATCCTTGGGGATTTCATGCCCCAGGTAGGTAAAGCCCTGAGCAGCCCAGTCTGAGCCCAGAACTGGCTCTGCTCTGGGCAGGGGCTGGCACTGGAGACCTATCCAGGCCCGACCAGTCTGAACAGGATCCTGTGACCCTGTGAGGGGTGAAATGAGAAGTCATGCTTTCATATTTTTTGCTAAATGCACTGAATAGTATTAGTCCCCTGGACACTCTGTCAGCTGACGACTACGTTATCTGTTTAATAGCACAGAAAAAGTACTGTTTGTATTAATTTTTGGACTACTTTTACTTCATCTGTAGCAGCAATATTCCAAGTTAAGTTTCACTTAACTGTTACTGCAGGGATTACTTGCAACGGGTGGTTTTCTTCCAAGCTGCTAATGATGCATTCAGTGTTGCCTATATTCATTTTCTTCAAGTGAAGAGTTTCTGAGATGGCCTGAGAGACCTAAATCAGCAGGACACCTGCCAGGAGTTTCTCACCCCAAACCAGTTAGCCACTCACTGGTGGAAACAGGACTGCGAGGCTTTAGAAAACACCACCATTCTCTTGAATCCAGGTATGGCCTCCTGAAATTACAGGCAAGAACACTCATACCTCTGCCTCACCTTGATAGTGCCCAACTGCATCCAAGAGGTTTTCACCCATGGTTGGTCATTCTGCATCTCATGGAGAAAGTCCTATAAATCTGAACAATCCCCTGGGCTCGTAACCTCCAGTCAACCACGGACAAAGTAGCAGCAAAGAAAAACACTGCCAGAAAGCTATCCAGTCTTTTTCTTTGGAAAAACAACTTGCAGGAGCACACGCACCACTGCACTCGTGGCATCCACTTGGCATAGCTACTACAGGATTAAGACTACTGCTCCTCCTGTACTGTGCATTGTTCAGAGGTGGAGCGGAAGGAGACGGGTCTGACACTAAGGGCCACAGTTTCACTTGGAAATGACTCGAGGAGGAACTTACTTTCATGAACCAGGCTTTCAGGATGACAATGTATTAATGGTGTCTGTGCAAGGCAGTCTACAGGACAACATGCTGCTTCCTGGAGGTGCCTGCAGTTGAGGTATCAGCAATTTGAGGAATAGCTTCTTTTCAGAAAGTTCCAAATCAGACCTATAGTCGATCTGTTCAGCTCTGGGAAGCCAGCCATACTTCAAAGTAAATCCCCAAACCATGGAGAGACGAGGATCCTCAGCACCAGCTGAAAGGGGTATAATCTCCTTATTCACTCTTACTGTACTGCGTTGCTGTTCATGTAGATTTAGCACTGAAACACTTGAGAGTTTCCACTGAAATTCCCACAACTAAAGCAAACTAAATCAGGTGTCAAGGTACTTACATTTCTTTGCTCTGTCTGCCATAGGAAGCCTCAAATGCCAGAGAGAAATAAAGATTATCGGTTAAGGGAAATAAACAAATTAATAAAAATCCCAGGATCTTTAGATGTCCTAGAAAGATGGACTCACACTGTCAACAGCATAAAACCAACTGCTGTTCTTTTGAAAAGGTCAGGCATGTTATTTTCAGTTGAACTAGAAGCATTCGTTTAATACCTATCATCAAGATTAATCAGTGTGTCCTAGGCTTGCCACAGATTGCTGGCTATCACAAAAGGCCTGGGTTGCTTTGGGGTTTCTCCTGTGTACTCCTCCTCTTCCATCCTCTTCTCCTCCTGAAATGTTATCTGTAAAAATGTAACACCTGTGGAATCCATAGGTCAATTCCAGTGAGTTTACACTGATGGACTTAGCAGCACCACCTCAGAGAAATAAGATTTTGTAAAAAAACTGAGATCAGAACCAAGACGTGGTGTTTAACCTTCACATCCACACAATTCCTCAATAGCAGCGTTGTGCATTTACATACCAGATGGCACCACAGATATGACGAAGTTGTTCTTTTTTCCCCTTCCTTGTTACACTATTAACAAGAGATTCATTCAGAACACAAAATACTCCATCAGTTGACATTTTGCTCCCCATGCTGCTTGAGGCAAAGAAGGGGCAGAGACTGGTTTTGGTATCACATGGTTTTTCAGTATGTCTCAATTTTGATTCTGACAGGAACAAAGTGTACCCTTGAGTTATCATCCTCTCCTGGAAGTGAAGCTTTTCTTCAGGAAAACACATGATTCAGTAACAAGCTCTACAACATTTTCAGAGTACTGCACAAAGGCTGGCCTGCTGCTTGGGAACTTGATACACTGTGATGGTGTACACTTACTGTTTTACACACATTGCT
>NW_009258294.1:218237-226105 GCF_000687185.1 Egretta garzetta
GGATAATGTAAGAGAAACACTGAACCATTTGGCCAAATGAGCAAGCTTATACTCCTCACTAATGTTCATTCTTCTTCCTCCCTTTATTTTTCCCTCCACAAAAAATGTGTGGTTTCAAACTTTAATGGGTCTAGAAAAACCAAGTAGATCCTTCTGGTGTTCATCACAGAATGGCTGAGGTTGGCAGGGTCCTCTGGAGGTCATCTGGTCTAGCCTCCTGCTCCAGCAGGGCCACCTAGAGCTGGTTGCCCAGGACCATGTCCAGACAGCTTTTGAATATTGCCAAGGATGGAGACTCCACAACAGTGCTGGACAACCTGTGCCAGGGCTCAGACACCATCACAGTAAAAAAACCTGTTTCCTGATGTTCAGCTGGAGCCTCCTGTGTTTCAGTCTGTGCCCATTGCCTCCGGTACTGTCCCTGGGCACCACCATGGAGAAATGTCCAAAGAAAGAGCAGATTTTTACCATAATTAGGCAAAATGCACAAGCAGAAAAACAGCCTGGCTCTTCCCAGCCCTGCACTAGCTAAAAATATTGACGTTAAGACTTTTAATCTGATTTTCTAAGGAAACGGATGTTGCTATCTCACACTATCTGTTCTTTCCTATTCACTTTTGACTCTGTCAGCCATATCCAACCACATTTAGAGCCAGGCTCACAGCTTCAAAGGTAAGCAAAAATGTCAAAACTTTTGAATCCTTCAAACTTAAAAAAAAAATCTGTGGCAGGATAGAGAGGCCCACATTAATGATTCATTGGGAGAAGTGACAAGCAGAACACAGTTCTTATCTCTTCTTTGGTTTTTTGGTGGTAACTAACACCGCTGGCCCATCGCAGTACCCAGACCTCAAATTAATCACAGGCTGTCATTTCTTGCCTGGTGTGGTAAGTGGAATTGCTGCAGTGTGAGCACAGGCAATTCACACAGATCCATACGAAACTGGATGTTGTTAGTTCTGCAGCCCATGGGACCAACTCTCTTTTTGTTGCAGCATTTGCTTACCAGTACAGAATTAAACTGTACTTCCCCCAATCCAAGACACTTCTATCACAGTGTAACAGCACCCATCTATGAGTTTTGCTCCAACTATACTAGTTTCCACAGCGTTAAAATGGTGCAAAAAGTGTGCATAAACAAAGCTATAGTTAAACAAATGGAAAAACCCTGTTTACAGCAGCCTTCTGTCACAAAATAATCATCAGACCTAAATCAAAACATGCTTGAGTTTAGAAGTAGCCTGCCCACTCTAGGAGCTTGTACTAATTAGGCAGGTAAAATGGTGTTGAGCCATTTTGCAGAAGGTATGTAATAAATGAAGAAATAAGAGATTTTTGAGTTGCTTGGTAGGAGGGAAGGATGCAGACTGTAAGAAGAAAATGAAAAGTTGTCTCCTTGCCTCATTCATGCTAATTAATGCATTCAGAAGCTGTACTGAAAGGAATTTAAACTCGTGATAGTCATAAGAGAACAGATCAAAGAAGAAAAAACCAGACTAAGTCAAGGAAAAGAAAGCTGTACATGCCTTTCAGTTAAAAGGCAGAATACAGGTCTGAAGGAGGTAAGATTTTTATTTTTTTATTCTACCCATAATTTTCTGTGTTGCTTCAAAATTATGCTTCAGAAGAGGCTTGACTGTCCCTAAGTGAACTCCGAAATGTTTTGTTTCCTTGGCTAGAATTCTCTTCAGCAGAGTAATCGGGTTTTATACTTTACCTGTGTAAAGTGGGTAGATTAGCTGGATACTATCAAGTAGGAGCTGTTGTCATGTTTAAAGGACAGAAACATGATTACTTGTGGATTTCTTCTTCACTGTGTTTGATCGATTAGATTTTTAACTGTTCAGACTGCTTTTAACTGGATGATTATTCTATTCAGACTGGAAATTAAGATTATGATATCAATTCCCTGCACATCTAAGTATAGTTGTCAGCACATATACATTAGTATAGCCATCTGAAAATCAACAGATCTCTGAGAGTTTATGCTGACTGAAAACCTGGCCCTTGAGCATTTACAGGGAATGACAGAAGTAAAGAAACAACAACTTGTAAGGACAATATTAATTTTTCTTCTTCTGAATAGTTTTTCTTGTCCAGGTAAATTGCCTTTTTTTCTATATTCCTGAGAGATTTTACTTCAGAAGTCTGCCATCACTTAGTACCTAAAGGCACTATGTCAATTTCTTCTCTGCTGCACTCAGGAGCAAATACCTTCATGTCAGCGGGGCTATTCAAATGCAGACTGTAGTTATGGTTTTGGGCTTTGCCTTAAATTGGGACAGTTGTGTATGTGTATGGACTTACTTGATTCTGAAGACACCAGATTGTCCTGCCTCCCTAAAATGCTCCCGTTGAAACAAAAAAGTTGGTAATATTATGCTTTAAAGATAATAAATTATTTATTGCTCTGAGGCACTGTATTTCCATCCTGTAGGTTTGAGCAGGACCAAGCTGACGAAATGCCCAGAGGAAACCACTATCCAGATGGCAACTTTTTCAGAGGGAAAGGACACAGATATCTGGCAGCAGAAGAGTAAGCATAAAGCAAAACTTATGTTAGCATGTAAGCTGGTGAAAAAAATTTACATTGAAAGAATGTTTGTCCTTGCAGAATCATAAAGAGCCCTCAATGGTTAAGAAAAATCAGAATTGCAGAATTCAAGAATCTAGAGTTTGATCATATCATCACAAGTCAATAATCTTTATAATAAAATTACTAGGTTTATTTAGAATTTTCTTTTGAGGCTGTTGCAAGGTGATCTTTACACTAAGTTTTATGTCCAGATCCACATACCTCTCTTCAGAACATCAGAGGGACATTGTCTCACCCTAAAGAATAGTATAAGTGAAAACCCCAGAGTAATGGTAAAATACCATCAAAAAGCAGATGGAGACATCAATGCTGTACAAATGTGACTCTCAGTAAATTGTTTAAGCAGAACTAATTCAAGGTAATACTTTGTTAGATTTGGCTTCCAACAAAATATGTTGGGTCTTGGATTACTAGAGATGCTATCCCACTGGTAATGTGTTATTACTTTAGACAAATATTTCCAATGTTCTCAGGACATCTGCATGTGGAATGCGCTTCTGGTGCTGGTTTCCTGGCCCCGAAACCTGGTGATTTGTTTCCCCCCCCCCCGCCCCCATACTGCGAGATATTTTATATTCATACCGCAAGAACTCAGTGTTCATCCCTGGGCAGAGAGAATAAATAAAGGGGAAGGTGCTCTCATAGTCCTTCCACAGCAGTTCAGTTCCCCAAAAGAGAAGGCTGGCTAGTCATGTCTTGGCCCTTGAAACAAAGCATGCTCACCTCTAACCGTTGTGAACTCCAGTGGCTGCAAGCGTAAGCAGTTTTTCCAGGTAACACGAGGGAAGAGCAACTGTCTCCTTCCAGTACCAGAAGGAGCATTCGAGATCTAAGCACAGATTACTAATATCACCACTGCAACTTTAACTGGAATTGCAAGGAATTGCATACACCCTTTCCATACTAGCCTGTGAATAGGTAGGGGTGGAGTTAAGATGGCAAATATGCAGTTAAAATCACCAGCTCCAGAAGTGACATACATTCCATGGGGGATACAGGCTAAGGGAGAGCTAAAACTACAGAGAACATGAAAAGCAGCAAGAAAAGGTAGCAGTTGCTTAGAGAAGTAGTCTCTCCCAGTTTTAACTGTGCTGAGGACAGTAACAAAACCAGTTTGTGCCATTTCGTAACCTTGAAGATCAGCTGCAACACGGCTGCACCGGGAAGCGCGTGAATGCTGTGAACAGTATTCTTGGATTAAACAGATCTCCAGCCCACACAAAGTCTTGAAGGGGCAGGAGCAACTTGCAAGAAACAGTTACTTGTGAAAAAGAAAATCTGTTCTGCTCCAAGGGGCTTCATGCTTCAAACAGCACACAGGCAGTTCAGACAAAAAGACAGCCTGTTCTGCCACAGGAATCTGCCTGCATCTTCTTTCAGGCTTCTTAGGTCACAAGGAAACACTCCTTCACCAGAGTCTTGAGTCAGTGAAAAGGACAGCAAACAGATATAAAAGGTCTCTGATGAGTCACATACCCCACTCCTCAGTCCCAATGCAAAAGCCTGGTGGTGATTACTGCAGGGCAACTGGATATAAGATACATAAAAGTATGTTAGAATGGGTTTATCCTGACTCATGGTAATTTTTTTTCCTGTCCTCTTTTCTCTCCAAGTGTTTTGCAGACTCTTCTGTTCCTGAACAGGAAAAGAACAAAAAAATGGGGAGTGAATTCTGTATGCCTTAACAGGGAGGGTATTAGCACAGGAGGAAGGGTTTTTGAGGCTAGGAAACTTTCAATTACTTTGTCAGCTTGCCTCCTGACAGATAGTGGAACAGTGCTTTTCTTCTCCCAAGCCCCGGTAAGCAGTGGGAAGGATGTCTTACAGCACAGTTTGTAAAGCCTACGTTCCCTAAAATGACCCAGTGACACCAATACTGTGTCAAGTGCATCATGGAACAAGAACTAAAGAATTATAGAGGTCTTTATGAATTATTCAAAGTTTGGGTTTTGAGGTTGTGTAGTGTTTTATGCATTCAAAAAATCCTTCTGTCACCAGCAGTTGGATACATTTCTCAATACTTGCTGCTGAGAGAAACTTAACAAATAAACATAAGCAGTGCCTCTGCGGGTGTGGCATTTAATTTATTTCACATTCTCTTCCAATATCGCAATGCTGTTTGTGGGATTTACAGGCAGGGATTTTTTTCAGAAGCAGTAGTCACTGGTAGATTATTAACTTCGAAGCAATATATTCCTCATTTTTAAAATGCTTAAGAACTTGGCAGAGAATTTAGCTAACTACTTAATCTACAGTGACTGGCTGAAGTTATTGATACTTCATCTGTTTTCTGATGTGAATTCTGCTCCATCTTTTCCTCTGATAAAAGGATACTGATAGAAATTTTTGTTGTAATCATTCTTGCTTCCAGAAGAATGCATCTAGTTCCGCTGTTAACTATTTTGTTTTGCTTTCCCAACAGAGCACTGGGTATTGGACTCTTCATTTTGGTGCTGGCGATTTTACTTATCTTTGGCTGCTGGTATTACAAAAGACGTAGTGGCTATAAAAGTCTGCGGGTAAGCACGGCAGCTCACTTTCTAGCATGCTACTATTTTGACAACATATTACCATTATTTGCATCACATTAATGCAGAAAACATCACATCTGTAATAGGATGTCTCATACAATACGTACACTGACATATACAGAGGTAAAACCACACAATATGAAACACACCTTGCCCCGAAGAACGTGCAAGTCAGGCAAAGGGGTAAGAGGAGGCAGCAACATAGGGAGATGAAGCCAGCTGCCCAACTTTGGACAACACATCAGTGGAAAAACTGATCTCTAGGAAGCATTATATTTAATGTTTACACAAAACCAAGATGTGTTATGTGTCTTTTCATTTAAATAAAAATAACATCTTCACTACTCATAAGCATTACCCCAAAGTAAAGACAGATATGATTAGAGTAAATCTAGAGAGCAGAGAAGAAAAATAATTGTTAGAAGTTAACTGAGTAAATATTATGTTATTGTATGGGTGATGCATGGTTTATTTGTGCAAAGTTGACTTGCAGTTTTAAGATTTACAAAAAAGCAGGGCAGGTTTGAGGTTTGCTTTCCAAACATTACTTCTAAAAAATTCTACTTTGTACCTTCTTTAAAAAAATGTTAAAAAAGGGCACAATCCTTCTCATAACATCTGTTGTTAGGAGTCTCAGAGCTTTACCCTTGAAGATCTGCTCTCTCTCCTGTGAAAGGGTGGCCACTTTTTATCCTTTAAAGTGAGGGCTTTATCCAATTACATGTTTTACAGTAAATATCTTTCAGCTATGCTACTATTTCAAAAAAGAAGTACCATTCAGAATGAAAAAACATACTTCTCATCTAATTCAGCAAATCCATTTCCTTGCTGTTTCTGCTAACTTTGTCCTGTTACCTTTCTGGTAATCTGTCCAATACATGCATCAACTGGAACAATACATAAAACCTGAACTTTTACAGTGAAATGATGCAAAAATGAAGGTAATACTCAAAAAAACCCTTCAAAAAGCAAACCAGAATTCTTTCATGCCTGCTTTGTACATCATGGCAAGAAGCACAATCTCTTTAATTCGTTCTTCTTGTTGCAGATTGCTGCTTTCTGGTTTTGAAAATCAAATTTTTGTTAGGCTAGCTGGCTAGGGGAGAACTGGTACAGAATGTATATCAAAGAACTGGTGGAAAAATGGAAAAGAAAAAGGTTGGAGATTAAAGAAAGAAATGGGTGGGATAAAAAGGAGGATGCAGTCCCGGATATAAAAAAATGTGAGCCTCATTTTTCTGGCAATGTAATTGGATAATACAGGAGAGCGAGCAGGTCTCAGCAGAGACAGCATAAAGTGAGAGGCAGATTACCTCTCTTACTCACTGGCTTTGTGTCTGGCCCTAATCCCAGATTCTAATACATACTATAAATGTGCTGTCAAATACTAAGTTATGCATAATTTGCTCCAACTTCACGTTCTCTTTTTCCTCTCATCTTCCCCACATTTTTTCATGATCTGTCACAGAGCAAAAGCTCTAGGGTGGGCATGATACGAACTGTGGTAGGTGAGGGAGGAATGATGGACAGCAAAATGGCTCTGCAGGACTACAGAAACTTTAATTCTGTGGTAAGTTGCAACTCAAGGTTTCATTTACTTACAATGTAGTAAGACATAGTGAGACAATCTTGGTAAACAGTCACTTGTTGATGATTTCTTTCTTGGGGTGTGCTCTCTAGACTGGGTCTTCAATGCCTCTACATTAACATAAAAAGTAGTATTTTGCCCTGGTTTTGCACAATTTTTACTGTGAAAAGGTTTTTTTTAAATCTGCTATTAGGAATTCTTTTAAAAAATTATTTTCTTTCACCTACCTTTATTCTTAAGTTGTATGATCATTATGCAATCTATTGGAATGATGTAACACCTGCGTGCTGCAATATACTGAATAAACAAGCATCTCCCTAATTGGTGTTCCACCATTCTGACAAACAACAAATGGACTATGTCTGCTATGCTATACCCTGACAAGGATTGCCAGGGAATGTTATAAAACTTCAAGGTTTTAGCTCCTCTAATCATTATGGAAAGATGAACATTCACACCTATTATATTAAAAAAAAGTTAAAATAATTTAATTCATAAATATATATGTCAACTTATGGGTGTGTTTAAATAGTTTTAGAATGGGGGAAAGGCTAACTTACAACCAATTTTAAATAAGCTGCCCAAATTGTTAACATTGGAAATAAGACAACACACCTACATCAAGACTCTTGAAGAAAAGTTTCAATACTAGTCTGAATCCTCAATATAAAAAAAAAAAATTCTTTTAAAAAAAAAATTTCCTGTCTTTATAACACTGAAAATTCTCCCTTTGGATGAATTATGCAAGCAAAATTAATTTAATTTGATGCAAAACAAAACAAAAAAATTAGCAAAAACTAACCTTAGAAAAAAAGACATAATGAATGAGCTCAGCTATTTTAAGCTGTATTAGCAGATCAATATCAAGGTAAATAGCTTGCTGCGTCTTCAATGTAATTTTCTTGCACCTCAATTGTTTTTTCAATCTTTCACACCCATTTTCCTTACTATAGGTACCTGATGCTCCACCAGCTTATGACAAAATTGCTGCAGATCAGTCACCACCACCTTATTCACCATGACAACATGAAGTTTTAAACTCTAAACATACCGATTCAATTTCTTCAATGTCCCTCTTAATTTCCTGTAGATGCTTAACTTTCTTAAAGCTAACCTTATTAAAAAACCCAACCCTGTGCTTTCATTAGCAGAT
>NW_009258294.1:226132-289407 GCF_000687185.1 Egretta garzetta
AATCTGAATGTGCTTTTGTTTTAAGTTTTCCATTTCCTGTGGTCAGATTAAGACACTATATTCAACTCTGGGCATCTTGCATCCTTCATGGATCTACCAAGAGCAAGTACATACCATTGAGTATCAACCAAAGAAAAAAGTGTTGGCACCTTTGTTTTCATCTTCCCTACTTACTCTCCCTTTCTTTAAAAAATAAACTATTTCCAAGAATGTAATATACAAGAATTTGTCATAAAATGGACAAAACCATTTGACTACATGTCCTGTTACAAGGACTAACCTTTTTCCCTACCAGGAGTTCTAGAATTATCCTGCAAAAAGTGACTATGTTTTACAATAGGCTTTTACCTCACATCACCTGTTTATGTACCTGTAGTGAAATAATTCCTCATAAAACACGACCCAGGCAACCCAGTAATTTCTGCTTAGAGTCCGTATTATGTCATATTGGTCAATGGGTGTAATGAAGATCACTTTCAGTTTCCTTCTGGCAGTCTTGTGAGAGGGCAAAAGAACTTGTTAGATATAGAGCTTTACGTGTCATCTGTTTCTAACACGATGAAACAATATGAGAATAATGGGTGAAGCCCACATTCCTTGAAGAATACAAAAGACAGCAGACTCCAAGATGTTAATTGTTCCAGGCTGCCAGAACACTAGCAGTAACAGAAAACAAAGAATTCTGATACACATAAACTAGGCTACATACATTTGGCAGTTACTGTTTATGTAGCCTTTTTTGTTATTGTTTACTTGCCCGATTATTACTTAATATTATATGCAGATCAATAAATTTATACACAAGGCCTGATATCCCACAGCAGAAGACAGCTAACACTGTACAGCATTCATTAAAATTAAAAGTAGTTACAGAACAAAACTGTTTTCTTAAAACAATTATTAACTGCTATTAGTAAAGAATCCTGTTATTTGTCATTAAATATGCAAACACAAACACGCTAAAACAAAGTTTAAAATACAAGATAGATTTACTTGCCTAACATAAACTCCATATATGGTGAAAAATAATAAGACATAGGTTTTTAAAATTTTTTTTTTGTAATAAAAATGTTTATATAGATTAGTACAATTAGATACTTGTTGGAAGATAATAAATATCTGTAATTGCTGTGAAAGGTTATAATCAATAAACCTGTTTTTATAAATTTAGTTGATATTTGTATTTAGAAATTTAGAGAGCTACTTTAACCTTAAAAGCTGTCTTACATGCGTCATTTCCAACATACACGCTTAAGGAAAAAGTTCTTTGTACTTGTTTAGTGACAGGCAGAATACACAGGAAAATATACAAAATGCCAGCTTATAGCTAGTAAGCACCAGAGATGTAGAATGCAATGGCTGACAAATTTTTTTGCAGAACTGGTAAGCTAAAGCTTGAGGCTAATGATCTTTAGCAACTCTGTACTCTGCAACTCTCTACCCTGGGGCAACACCCTTTCAAAAGGCTGTGTGGTGCTACAGTTGAATGGAACTGACATACACATTCATGGCTGAGAAAAAAAGTAATTTCTATAAAGATTAATTACTATAAAGAAGTGAAGTGCTTAGAGTTCAAAAAGTTCCACTTGATCCCCCACATTTTTCAGTAGTATCAGCATTAAATGTTACTAGCCGCTTCAAAAGCTCATGAGGAAGTTAACATTGACTAAATAGAAACATTAATTTATTTCCAGAACTACGTAAGGCCAAATTGTTGAAATTGCTCAGCAGCCAGAGCTGAAACTATTGATCTTTAACACTAATTTATACATACTTAAAAGATAGATAAGCCCTCTGGATACCTAGCCTTAGTTTTCAGAGTCCTCCCATTTTTCCTCCCCATGAAAGCAGTATTCTTTCTTGATAGACACAGTTAGACAGTGGTCTCGGATTTTAATTAGAGCATGAAAATAAGAGCAAGAAATAGAGTTTTGTAGAGTAGTACATTATATAGGTGGAAGCTTCATCACTCATACTAAACACCCTCATAAATTCCATTTTTCAAATGTGGCTCTATACCCAATGAGGGTACGCTGGAGAGGCTCACTGCTGATCCATTAAAAAACTCTAGTGCAGGATGGGCCAGAACTTGAAAGCAAGTGACCCATAATTGCCAAAGCTGCATGCTGCAAGAACTGGCTATGTTATGTACTTTCTGTATTACACTCAGTTACACTGCACTTGACCAAGGACAAGCTAAAACTTTCTAGGATGTCTGCCAAGGGAAATGCACAGAAACATCTCAGCTACCACACATGGAAAATGTGGTACAGAGTTTTCAAATTTCCAGGAGAGGCTTTCATATTAGACAGTCATATGACCTCAGAGTAATAAATGGTCACCAAAATTTAGATTTATAATTTCTCTGGTATGGCCATTTATGTACAGGGAGGGTGTAAAAGTCAAAGAACTCCTGCTCTTTGCAATCAGGCTGCAATCAGATGCCTTGTATTAAAACTATAATTCTCAACAAACATGACCTTTGCATTTAATTTTCTCCCACCAAATGAGCAAATGAAGAAACCTATGGGCAAATTGAGTTCTCCCCTGGGATGCTGATGCAGAGACATGGTTGGTCATAGCTGGAGAATGAAGCTCTGCTTGCTACTGGTCTGCATTAAACTGCTTCCACCAGAGAAGTAGAGGCACTGTTACTAAAGCTTATCTGTACAAGAGGATCTTAGCAACATGTCTATAGCTATGCATGCAACCCTTATGTAGATACAATGAACAACTTGAAAACCAGGCCTTTTATTAATACAGTGTGTTTTGGTCAGATTGGTAAACTATAATGGCAGTAGCAGTTGCATTGTCTGTGTTTGGATTCCTGGTATGATCCTGCTGGATCATCTACTTCCTAATGAGGTTACAAGCCTCAGTGTAGCCTTAAAAGATTCCAGAATATTGGTCATCCATCCCAGCCATTGTGCAAAGGTAAAATGCAGCCGGTCTTCACTACTGCCACCTTCCAGGCATACTGGACCCATGTAGCAAAACACTCATGGGGCCAAGAGCCATAGGGCATATACCACATACGGCAGAGAGCTATGATAAAAGAAAGTGCCAAGGACTTCCTGCAGGAAGCAGTTGGTTTCTTAGAGTCTCACTGGTCCAGTGTAACAGGACTGGCATATGCAGCTGCTGGCCAGGACAATCCAATGGCATTCAACTCAGCAATCTCTGCTGGCTTAATACCTGCTGCAGCTGGGGATGTATACAGATTATCTTGGTCTCAGGAACTGTATTAGTATTAACCATATTGCTTGCAATTTTGCAATTAAATAAAACAATGCCAGCATATTTTGATTCATGCTTTGTCTAATATTGGTAAAATATCCACAACTTTGTTAGTATGTATGTATTTATGTGACATAAGAGTACCTTTTCTTGCTTTTAAAAGCAAACTTATTTGCACTTTTTATGTAAAGGAAAAGGTTAATGGGTTCCTCTGTGCTTTGGAGAAGTAGCATTTATTTTGTACTTTTCTGTTGACTGTATATTAAACTGTGCAACAAAACTGAAAGACAGATGTGTGTTCATGCCAGGTCAATAAATGTATTTTGTTGCCCACTAGATTTGAAAAGTGCTTGAAATTTTCCAGTGTTGTCTTTTGGCCACACATCTGCACTGAACTTTACATACAGTAATAAAGGTAAACTAGCAGCAATATAAAGTTAAATGAGCTATCTACAGCTACTATCTTCATATCCCATACATGCTGACAGCTAAAAACCAGCCCTTGTGCACTTTTTGAAATTGACCCTCCGCATTCTGCATCCTTACACAATCCTCTGATTTTTGCTTTACTTCCTTTCCTCAGAAAATCCTTGGCTCAAAGCCAGCTTGGTTTCTAATAAACAGAAAGAACTATTACTTCCCTTGCTGCAAAAATCTAGCTCTTCAAGACGTTTTGTCCACATAGGTTCTACTCTTGGGCCAATGCAAAAGCCCACATTTTTGTGGGTAGCAGTGTTTCTAAATGCCTTGTGCTTGTGGGAATATGAAGGACAGACGCTTGTCCATCTCATCCACCCTCAACTGCCTCTCAAATTACACATAAAAGAGAACCAGATACTACTGGGCCATATCTTACAACAGAAATAAGGGCAGAATGTAGAATCCACTGTAACAACCCTGTTGACACTTAAGCTACAAGCCACAGTTATAGCCTTCTCTAGTGCCCCCCGAAAACTCTTGCCATGTGGTAGTGGTAAACTCCGCTCTTGCTGGGCTCACATCGGCCAAAACCTGAACAATGCCTGAGTAGCTGATGTGCCTTCACATTTCCAAACCATTTCAGTGTAGCCCCGATTACATGTTTGGACCACATGCTTTATTTGCTCCTTCCTTGAGCTCCCCTGACAAGAGTCAAGTACAAATTGGTACAAGACTAAGAGTAATGGCCTAATATGAATACTTTAGTCTTTCAATACTGATTTTGTAAGGTCTTTTCAACTCTGCTAGCTTCAGTTTCTGGATGGGAGAAACAGGCTGCTCTGCTGCACATTCACTATGTTCCCTGCTTACACAGAAAAGCAAGCCTTCCTTCTTCCCAGTCCTTTTTGAATTTACCTATCATCAGCTGCATTCTTGTAGCTATTAGGGAAAAGAACTGAGAAATTTTTTTTGAAGAGTATTTTCTAAGAAGGTCTAATCTTTCAATTTCTGTCAGTTTGTCCTCTCCCATTTATCTTGGCAGAAGTAATTGATTTCTGTTTCTGCATACCATCACTTACAGCTCAAGTAACTTTGCTGACACTCGGGAGCAAACCAGCTGCTCCTTTTAGACACTGCTTAGTGCTAGATTTGCTGTCTGCAGTTGTTTGCAGGAGGAACTTTAGGTTTGTCATCTGGTAATCATATTCAGAAAAATCTTGGAACTGCTTCAGAATTTGCAGTAAAACAACAAAATCATATGTAAGTGTGAATGTTCCCTGAACATTAATATGTAGAGGCATCCTTGCAAGGATTAAAAGGTATCAGATGCCTACCTTGTAATAAATTACTATTTCTGTATCTCCAGAAATCTCTTCCTGAGTATTTTTTTGTGTCAACATAGATTTAAGAAGCCTGTCTTCATTACATTTGTAATCCCCAGGATATGCAGTCCACAGTCTTTACACCTCTTGGGTTTTGGCCTCACCAACAGGAAGGACAACAATACTTCACAGTCAATTCCTGATTCAAAACTTCTGCCATTTAGCAGGATTCATGCACCTCTCCTACCACTTCTTAAACTGGAGAAGCAATTTTATGCTTTTATGACCATTTTTTTTTTCTGCTTTGCTTCTCTGAATTACTGCTCATCTTTTTCCAGTACCCGATTCTCGGGCTGCAAAAACTGTTCTTTCATGTCACAGGCAAGTCCAGGCTGAGTTCACACAATTCTCCTGGAATTAATGTCGGATTCTCTGTATACATACTGGGGAAAATTAACTCATACTTGACCTATTTCTTGTTCTTTCCACTAAGCATTCTCTACTGGCCACTACAGTGAGATAAATGCCTACTCCAAGGTGCAGCTCAAACAAGGACTGTCTGCTGTACCAGCCATATCACCCACATTCCATGTGCCGAAGTAAGAAACTCACTTTCAAATATTGGCTGTTTGTTAACAAAAAGTTATGGTTTTGCATCAATTTCTTAGGCCATGGAAGAAGGAAAACACGTTAGGACAGGCCTCCCCCACTTTCTGTGTTTGTCTATCACAGGTTCTTCTATGATCACCTTGCAGAAAAGCACTCTACAGGCAAGAACAGTATTTTGAAAGCTTAACATGTAGCTGAACTGTAGAATACTGGCCAGACAAGCCTCAAACAGCCTACTGTAATTTTAGTATTGGCATGTTGCTAATACGAATTGACAAGGATGAACAGAGGTAAGCAATTCCTCCTCCCCAGTAGTTAAAACTGAGCATGACACTAGGAAGACCTGCTTTTTATACTGTGTAAATGGATTCCATCATAATTCCACTCCTTCCTTAACCAAGACACCCTGTGACTACATAGTAATACCCCACCACTAATTCCTCTTTGATATTCTACTTTACTGTGCATGTGATTAAAAAAAATGGAGCGAGGAATGATTTTACAAATACGAGCATGTTATCTGCATGGGATCTCAATGTATATGCTAGTACTAGGTGTCCATGACCTAGAGATAGCCAAAATAGTCTGGTCTTATACTTGTACATTTACTCGAAGGAATCAATATGAACAACTAATTAAAGAAGTATATTGTCTTCTTTTTATTACATCAGTATTGACAAGCAAAGTTCTATCACCTGAAGACAATCATAAAAATCACAGTTATAGTGGTTCCTTTCCTGTCCTGTTATCCTATGCTATTTAATTTTTATAAATGCTACCTGTCAGTGCCACTCACGTTCTTGAAAACAACTTCAATTTCTAATTAATTTTTCTTCTTTGTAAAAAGCAAGAATAGGGGAAAATAAAGCAGTAATTCAGTTGTCTAACCTTTAGTTATGGATGGGATGCTGGAAGAGGACCCAGGGGACCAAGGATCCTGCTCTCAGTTCTTCCATGTTGCTACGAGAACTCTGTACTTCATTGTCTTCATCTGCAAGAGGTGGAAAATTGTATTTATGCACACTTAAATATACTTTCTGTGTAATACACTTAATTTCAAAAATATTATAAGCAATTAATTACATTTCCTTTACTTTGCTTTTACATACCATTTCCATTTAATGTGTTTAGTTCAGCTGAGATTGAAATAAAAGATATTGTAAGAACACCAACTTCCTGCAGAACTTCTGGACCAATCACATATGAAACAACAAAGTACCGTGCTTTCCAAGTTTATGCTAGACATCCAGGTATGACTGTTGATCAGCAAATTCAGTATTTTGAGAAAAGAAGAAAAGACATGTTTGTCAAGATCTTAGTTTGTTTTATGCACTGTAGTTTCAAGGAAAATATTTAAAATAGAACTTAATGTGTCACATTTGCAAAAGTGGCCTCTTCAACAACTCAAAAATTTTTATTTGGGTGCCACTGTGTATAAAATGATCATGTACCTAATATATAAACTTGACCTTGCATCCCATGCACAAAAATAATGAGTTAAAAAAATCACCACATTCAAAATCATTACAGCAGTTTGTCCTCCTACATTTTTGAGAGCTAAACCAAACAAAAGTAGGAACTGTCCAGAGAGAGGAGAGTGCCAGACTTGGTCCGGTTTCAATAACCTGGTTTAAAGATCATGTCTTTACAGCCATGATATTCTGCGAGTGGTATAGTCTTACCGGATGAATTGAATTTATTTTGACACTGCTGTGTATTTGGTTTACAATTGATATTTCTACAAAAAAGTTAGTACAAGGCTAATAATAGTCAGAAACCCACCCTCAAAATTTGAAATCATTATTATGAGAGAAAAGTCATCATTGCACTGCTGAACAGATTCGTAGTGCTTTTAGAACATCCACTATTCTGATCCTACATCTCAAGGATATAGTAAAACTGAAAATGGTATACACAGTAATGGCAGTAACTGATTACTTCTATATAAGAAATAATAGAATTGGCTATGTCTCTTTATTCTAAAAAAGAGACAGCCAACACAACAAAGGTCTACACAGGCCACATGGAAAGATGAATAAAGAGCAAAGGCTCATTGTATCTTACAATATAAACATTATTTGCATTAAATGAAACTAGCAAGTGCCAGGTTCAGAAACAAACAGGAGATTTGTTTACACACTGTGTGAAAAACTCTCTACCATGGAATGCTGGATGGCAATACTTTGTCTGTGTTCAAGAAGAATTCTAGAAAGGATTGGTCAATTTCATCACGAAAAATACAGAGGGCTATTAAATAAACAATTGCAGCTGTCTGAGGAAGACACTGGCTCACAGATTAGTGAATACTAGAAGAGTATTCAGGCCTGTTATTTTGATCTTCTGGACTGCTACTGTTCACTGCTTCAAGAGGCATGATGCTAGGACAGATGGATGTTTAGTCTGAAACAGCACTACTGATTGTATTTTGAGTCAGTAAACTCACTTCAGGTACAGCTTACAGAGAACAGGCTACATGAATTTAAGTCTGTCAGCACCTTCTGTTGTTCTTTTTAAAGGCAACATTATAAACATTCATGCTTTAGTAAAAATTATTAATTTACTTTAAAATCAAATTGGGCTACTAAAATTCTGCACTACCACAAAATATAAGCACAAGGAGCTATGAAACAAACTCCGTGATGAGGCTATGGACTCCCTTCAAATGCCAAGCTTTTAGTAATTATCTGACCTACTTACATGACACAAATAAGTTTCTCTTCACTTAATGAGAATCTTTGCTTCACTTTTTGCCTTGTATTCTTTGCTGTGTCATACAGTGAAATCAGAGTGACTTGACAGTAACACACTTGATTTGAACAGGTACTTCTATGACCCCTAATACTTATGAAATTTAATAGCTTCTAGTATGGTAGAAGCATAATCCCTAGAAGAAAATAGCACACACACGCACACGGGTTTGAACAGTGAGGCAAAATGAATGTAATTTTTCTACTCAAAGCAAAGCACAATTATTGTGCAGAATATGTCCATTTAGGTAATAAACCCGATGTTTTGTATATAATATACTGTCTGAATATCTGTATATAAATCTGAAGGGGTCTAAAAGCAAGACATTTTACAAGCTCTGAAATGTTGAATGTGTTTTCTTTGAAGATTGATTTTTATGTATGTTTACAAGTGTAATTCGATGTCTTCTTAAATTCAAGTGAAGATGCAGGTAGGTCTGCTTTCTCATTGCATCTATGAATATAATCTACTTTTTTACAGTTCTTTTTGTGCTATAGGTAAAACTATATATTTGGTACCGAGAACAAAAGATACGTAACAAATTGTCAACGGCTATTTACTTTCATTTGAAAGAAAGTCTTACATTGACCGACATTTATATTATCAGAGAGGAGTGATGGGAAGAGGAATTTTATTCACAAAAATGACTAAAATTAGTTTTTACAAAACAATGAATCATGCAAACTCATTACATAGCAATCTCAAGCCTTTCTCCAATAAGATTTGGAATCTGAACAGGTGTCCAGTAGAGAATAAAAGTCCATGAAAATTCTATTCAAACTGAATCAAACTTTGCATGTTGCAAAGTTTATGCCTGCCAAATCATAAAATATTTATAGAACAATTACAAAATACTTTTGTACTAATGCAGAAAATTGCTAAGAAATCATTCAGGTAAGTAGCTTGAATTCTGAGTTCCTCAATTAAACTTTTCTAACTTTTCTCTTTATAGAATTAATTACAGCACAAATCTGTCTACCACATTAACACACAGAAAAATGCCATGCGAGATTTTTTTCTCCATCTAGACCGCAATAGTAGAATCTAGTCTTAAGCTTTCCAAACAACATAGATATTCACTTTACAACAAATATAAATAAAAATTAAAAAGGAAAACCAGCTATTGTAAGAGAAGAGAAAAATCCAAGAAAATCAGTCTCAAGGTTCCACCAGTGAAATGAAAATAAAATGTGTTGCTGATATATATGATTTTAGAGTATGTAAAATGTCCATGAAGAAACTGCCACCTTCCTCTGTTGGAAAAGTCACCTGCAGCATTCACTTGCAAAATGCAGTCAGGTTTAGAAAGCCGTAATGTTATAAACTCTGGCAGGCAGACACCGCTTACTACTAGGCATATTCAAAATTGACTACCTAACACCTTTAATGAGAAGTAGAACAGTATCAGGTAGCTTTTTCTAAAATAAAAACAAACCTTTTTTCACCCCAAACCTGACAGCTTCCATCTCTCCCAGTCCTGAGGTAAGACAGAGATTGCTGATCCAGAAAGAGGTAATTTTCCCCTTCAAAATTTTTTAGTCAGTGCAGAAAGGGAAAGTACCTACAGAAGGCACAAGCCTTTCTTCCCCCCACTGTCCCAGAACTCTAGTTGACTAGCTACCAGATTACTTTTGAGAACAGTATGAAGGGCAGCCAACACAGAGGGAGTAAGCTGTGGTCTTAACTCTTCAACCCAGGATCCAAACTGCCAAACTGTGTACAGCACACAGGGAAAGGAAGGAGAAAACTCAACAGGGTGAGAAGCAAAAGCTTAAGCTTCATCTTGATGAAAATCAGTCTAAGAATACTGCTAAATAGGTATGTAAGGTTTTATCCCCATTTGAAGTCATAGTGATTTAAAAGGCAACTAACATTCATGAGTTGTTCTGAAATCTTCCCTTCTTGTTTCTAAAAATACCCGACAAAAAAACACATACAAAGGTATTCAGCCCAAGACGGGATCTTCCACACAACTAACAGAGACCATGACTTCAGATTTTAAAACAGCACTAAAATCATAATCTTCCATAAAATAAGAGCTGCCAGACAGGCACCCTTTCCTTAGATGCTAAGTCTGAAAAGATACTAAAAACCTTCTCTATTTCCACGAACACTGCAGCAGGCACTGGTGAACTCAGCTGACCTTAAGAAAATAACCCAAGGGTTTTTATCAGATCAAAAGCTGAACCTAAGCCAACAAATACTGAATATATTGCATAAAAAAGGAAGGTTTATGTAATATGTGAATTATCCCCACTCAAAGTGCTAATAAGGCCTCCTTTAATACTGTGTGATGTTTAGCACTATCCTTTCAGATAGACCAATTAAACGCTAAAGAAAAAAATACAGGTCTAGAAAGCATGACTGGTGAAAAAACTGGGTAGCTTGTTATGGCTAGACAGAAGATTGAAGAGTGACCTTGTTACAGCTACCAGACATGTGGAAATGCATACAAGGCTGTAAAAAAGAGAATAATTAACTGTTCGATGTATATATGAACTTTATGACAAAACATGGTAGTCCTGAACAGCAACCAGTGTGACTGAGACTGGTGTCTGGGAAACCATTTCCAGCCTTACCACGTCACTGGAGATTTCAGGCAATATAAGAAAACATTTATTAAGAACTGATGAAGTATGAATTATCCCATGTTGTATAAGAGGACCAACAAGATAGGCTTCCTTCCAACTCCTATCTAATTGTGTGACATGTAAACCACAAAGAAGAGCAGAAGAGATTAAATAATTTCATTCTACTATATTCCAAAAGCTGAGATGCTTCTGTATTAAGTAGTAAGATGTATACATATGTATTCTGCCATGGTGTAGCAGATACACACATTTTTAAACTATTGCCAACACAAAGCAGTACAGCAACTTGATTTATTATATGCAGATTCTTCTGCATTGTTGCTAAACAGTACACTGGTCCAAAGTTACTAAAATACTTAAAAAACTATACATTATGTAAACAAAACATAAATAAGACAGCATAGTTCTTTGTACATATAGTTTAGTACAGATTGTTAGGAATTCATGAATATGTACAATTCTATACCATAGATTGCATTTTTACAATGCATAAATATTTTTTTTTACAGAAATAAACCAAAAATAAATCTGACAAACAAAAAGGAGATATATACTGTCATAAACACACTGGCAAACAGTCCATACTGTAAGATGGAACATGTGCAAAAGGCTAGATTACTCCAAACTGAAATGTTTAATGAACTCATTGGTCATTTCTGACCTTTTTACTAAAGAACTCTCTGAAAACTTCTTTGACAAACCAAATAAATTTTTCTTCCTCCTAAGCCTCACAGGTAAACAGGAAACTGTAATCTTAAGTAATTTTGAGTAAATCAACAGTTTCAAACAATGAAGGAAATTATTCAATTGTTACAACTTCCAAAGTCAGAAGAATGCCCCAAAATTTCAAAGTGGCTCATTTGCAGTAAACTCAGGATGCAGCTTTGTCAGGTTTATCAAGGCAAGATGACTGAGATGCAGGGACGACAGTGGTAGGATTTCTGTTTGTGGACACAACAACAGGAGGCAGCGATGAAGACAGGGAAGAAACTTTTGATGACGGAGTATTTATAGCATTCAAAATCGCTCCCTCTGGACTGACCAACAGTTTTTTGATAGAAGTATCTAAGTGAAACACCGAAGTGTTGCTTGGTAAGTGAGAGTTCGGAGGATGAACGGCAGAAACCCCAGAAGATGTAGCTACATTAACAGGAGATTTTATCACTGAAGACACAGACAGTGTTGCTGCAGACAGTGGAGTACTAAATATCTGGGGTGTTGCATGTACGATGGGTAAAGCATCTGCAGACCCAAAAGAGTTCACAATTTTTGTAGAGCTTTTCAAAGGATGTTTTGATATTTGCCAACTTAATGAATTACTCGGTGCTAGCATGATTTTCGAGGTTATTGGATTAACAATTGGTACACCTTGAGCCTCTTGACCATGGTTAATAGTTAAAGGAGGAGTCTGTTTTGTGTTACAAGAAAGAACAAGAACATGGCTGCCAGCTCCAAGGCCTTGTGGTGGAACAACAAAACGCGTACCATTAATCATTATCTGAGTTCCAGGTGCCAAAGGCATAGAGGTGTTAATGACTATTTTCTGTTGAATACAAGGTTCATTCAACTGACCTCCTGCCTTGCTTGTTACAGTTGGTGAAGCTACAGACATCTGAATGGTAGAAGCATAAGTGTAAGCATGACTATGTTTCTCTGTACTGGGAGGCACCTGCTGGCATTGTAGGGAAGAAAAACTAGGAAAACTAATTACTTTACCTGTATTTGGTGATGGAGGGGGCAATACACTCTGAGGTTTGTGAATGCCTGCATTACTTGGCATAGAAACTGAAACTCCTGATGACTGAAACTGAAGCAGTGTGGGCAACTGGCTTTTTGGTACGGGAAGAGGAGCTGGAACTGCTGCCAACTGAGGAACTGTATGTAACACTTTGGGAGGGGCGGCTACAGATCCAGGCAAGCTAATGACTGGAAATTGCAAAGCAGATGCTAAGTTTTGAGGAGATACTGTTGGTTGTGTTGTTGAAATCAGCACAGATGAAGCAAGGTGTCCTGTTTTCACAGTTGATATACCCACAGTATTTCCAATATTTGATGTACACAGTCGATTACCCAGAATTGGCCTTATTCTTGAGGAATCATCTCCACCAGTCAAGACAGTGGGCCATGTCCCGGAAGTCCCACTTGATGTTACTGAAACAGATTCTATGCATGCATTTGCTGTTGTTACTGTACAAGCATTTTCAGCTTTTGTTGCAACACACACAGATTCATTAGCTGACACAGCACTTTGACTCACAAAACTTGGAACAGGAACCAAAGTACTATTATTTGTCAAAGACAGCGCCAAGCCCATGGTCTTCTTGTCTTCTCCCTTAGAAATGGCAGAGTGCAATATATTAACTGCTGGAGCCTGTTGTGCAATGCCTTTAGTATTTACAATGGTTTGACCTATATTTAGTCCAATTTTTGCATCTTTTACTTGAGCAATAGTTGGTGATGAATTTATTCTTATTGGTGCTCCTACTCTAGATGGAATCAGAACCAACTGTGGTTGCTCTGTGGCACTAACGAAGGTTTTGCCTAGGGAAGAAGGAAGGTTATGTTTCAATGACTCTGCAACTAGATTGGTGGTTGATGGGCCATTGGCAATTTGTGTGTTAATGAAAACCAACTTCTGAGCATTAACACCAGTGGATGCTGGAGAGGGTATAATACTAACTCCTGATGGTGATAAAATAGGTGGATTTGTGACTAATGTGAGTTTCTGGACTGGAGTACCACCGATTAAATCTCCATTTGTTGCTGAATTAGACTCAGATTGTGTAACAGGATTTGTTTTAGTATCACCTTGTTGCTGCACAGAAGAATTTGGAGTTATGACAGTGTTATTTTGTCCAATGCTAGTGACACTAACAGGGCTGTTTGGAGTTGCTGACATCAAATTGCTAGCTAATGATATGGAGGATAAAGAAGGAGAGGATACATTGCAGGAGTTCTCTATTACTTGACCCAAAGTGCCCCCAACAACAGGCTGCTGTAATGTGAATTTGATGTTTTTCTCCATTGCCTGGGTAAAATCAGCTGGGAAAGCTGGAATGTTAAGAGAAGCAGCTGTTGAGGGGGCAAATCTAGAAAGAGACGATTGTCCAATATGTGTGAGACCAGATGTGGCTGTTGCTACAGATGGAAGAGTAGAGCATGACAATGCTGTGGTTTTTGGCACAAGAAAGGCCTGAAGTTGAGGTGTGTAAGTGAAAACTGAACTAGAAGATAAACTACTAGGTGAAATCTGGTCTGGATTTGTTTGCACTTTAACAATTCCTGTGTTTCCACCTCTTGTGGTGACCAGAATAGATTGTGATTCTCGAATGCACACCGTCTTCAGCTCTTGCCTAGTTTCAAAGGAGTCGGTTGTCTGCTGTGATGCAAGACTACGACAGGCAGAAGCATTTGTAGACCCACTTAACGCTGTCGTGGATATCAAAGACTGGCAAGCTGTAGAAAGAGCGGGTGAAGTCAAAGACACAGGGAGCATGGCAGTTGAAACTGTAGTCTTGATTTTGTCAGTTTCAGTTTGGCTCACCTTAATTGTTGGTGATAGTAAGTTACCTACTGAAGTTACAGCAGGCAATGGTTGTGTAGTGTTCATGAGACCAGTCACCTGTGACAAGTGGGTAATATTCTTGTTAGAAATTGTAGTAGGTGACTGAGTGGTTGCATTTGCAGGGCCTGTTACCAGAACAGGTGTCAAAGAAACACTGACATTTGATATCTCTGGTAAAGTTGTACAGTGCAAGTCAGATAATTTTTGTTGTAGTGTCTTAATGTCCTTGGACACAATTTTTCCTTCTTTCTGCTGAACAAGAAAATTCTTAGGTAAAATAAGAACTTGTTGCATGACTTTTTCTCCCGTTTTAGGGTCAATCACAGGTTGCATTTGAATTTTCACAGAGCTGTTGTGAAGGTCTATTGGTACACAGTGGCCATTTGGCATTTTGTATATCATTTGTAAAGGAGTCTTTGAACTGGTCTGGCAGGGCAATGCTGGTTTTATCAGTGATGATTCCAAAGGTGATAAAACTGTCTTTTCAGAAGTAGATACATTTATGCCTGGGGGAGGTGACAGTTTATTTGTTAAGGTCACTTTGTTCCCAGTATTCTTGGCAAGCAAGGCCTGGATGGGTTTGGTCCCTTTCAGAAAGTTTGATACTGATGTTGCAGGATCTGTCAAGGAAAAAGATTTTAGAGTTGACCCTTCAAATTGTTTCAGCTCAGTCAAACAACACTCTGGCTGCAGGCTACTTTCTGAACTCTGGACCACAGCCTCATTAGTGCTCAGCTTAGCTTTCTTCCTTGGTGAAAGCTCATTAGTGCTTTGATCCAGACAACTGCTTTGCTTGGACTGTCGTTTAACACATTTGGACAGTGTCTTCTGTATTTCTTTAGAAGTTGATTCTTTTTTCAGAATTCTGTTTTTTCCTGCAGGTAAATTCATCTCTAATTGTTTCATCTCATCTGCAAGGATATTAAAACAGAAACTGTGTTTTACATATTTGCAACTGATACCTCTTTATAACAATTTTACAGTGTCTAGCTAATGGCAAAATGCTAGTTTGCAAGTGTAAGGATATGTAGAAGGAAAATGTCTGCTTCTTTAAGGGCATCTGGTCAAGGACCTTTTTCAATGCAAAAAGGGGGTAGTAAGGAAAGGAGGAAATTATAAACCAGAACATACAGGGATAGAAACCTGACCAGCATGGGAGACAGTGAGGAAAACCAAACCTGGTCATTCACACTAATTGATAAAAGCATGTGAGAGTGTGAGAATGTTTATTCCAGCAAGGTTATCTCATCAAGGACCTTGTTAATTGGGAATCTGAGGGAAAAGGGGAGAAGCCAGAAAAAAAACCAGACACACAAATCTAACAAGACACACATGGAAATGACGACAAGAAACAACCTCACCAGTCACAACAACTGATAGGCTATCAAGAAATTGCAGGTGCCCCTTCCAGGAAGATCAACCTGGACTTTGCAGCTGGTATGACTGTAAACCAGAGGAGGTCCTGGACACTGGGCCGGGAGGGGTGAGGGAATAAGTAAAGCTATCCAAACCCAGGAGGGGATATGCAGAGGAAGGGGGAGGTGCAAGGACAGAGCAGGAGGTCCCAGCCTGTGTGCCTCGTGCTGGCTGCTGGGGGGTGAGCATCTGTATTTTCCCCCAAATCTGGTGTGTGTGGGGGCAGTGTGTATATATTCACTGTCAAACTTCAAGATGGACTAGCAGGAGGGGCTGAGGTCTGGGCTGGCATATTGGGTGGACTAGTGAGTGTGGGTTGCATGTGGGACAAGGGTGTGCAGTGCCACATATTTCATACTGAGCATTGAGCTGGACCAGCCAGCTAACTGGGGATGCTTGAAGTGGATAGGAGGACCTAGGATGCAGGCAGGAGTGCCTGGTGGACAGAGGGCCCTGTGCATTGAGATTTTGGCAGTGCAGGGCTGCAGCGGACCCTCTGTGAAGAGATGCCAGGAGCTGTCCTGTGCCAGACACAGCTGGCTCCAAAACAGATTCAGTGCAGGACATGGCTGAGTCCATCAGCCAAGCTGCTGATGCCTCATGGAAAATTCTGCATAGAACAGTGTGACGGAAAGGACTAGACACCAAGGTCAGTGAAGAAGAAGGGAAAAGAGGTGCTCCAGGCACTTGGAATAGATTCCCCTGCAACCTGTGAAGACCATGGTGAAGTAGGTTGACCCCGTCCCATGGAGGACCATGCTGGAGCAGGTATCTACATTGCAGCCTGTTGAGGGCCCCATTCCACAGCAGGTGAATATGCCCTGAAACTGCAGCCCATGGAGAACCCCCACTGGAGCAGGCTCCTGACAGGAACTGTGGCTTATGGGGGACCCACACTGTATTAGTCTTATTCTGAAGGACTCGAGCCTGTGGAGAGGACCCATGCTGGAGCAATTCATGAAAGACTATATGCCATGTGAGGGATGCCATGCTGAAGCAGGGCAAAAGTGTGAGGAAGAAGCAGCAGAAATGAAGTGTTATGAACTGACTGCAACCTCCAACCCCATTCCCCCTTTGCCACTTGACAGGGAAGGAGGCAGAAGAATGGGGAATGAAATTGAGCCTGGGAAGAAGGTGGAGATAGGGCAGAGGGGGGAAGGTGTTTTAGTTTTTGTCTTTGTTTCTCACCATCCTACTCTATTTTTGTTTGGCAATAATTCAGATTGATTTTCCCCAAGTGCATGTTTTGCCTGTGACAGTAACTGATGAGTGATGTCCCTACCTGTATCTTGACCCATGAGCTTTCCCATCTTATTTTCTCCCCCTGTCCTGTTAAGCAAGGGGAGTGACAGAGTAGTTGGGTGGGCATCTGGCAACCCACCATAAATTCTGACCAGGCCTACTATGTTATCACAGAAAAAGTTAAGCACAAAAATGGCAAACACTTGCATTAATCAGAATTTTCATCTTGGTCATGTCTGTTCTCTTCTAGCCTACATCCATCAGACATGCATCACAAGCTATTTCAGTATTATTATAGTTAGTAGTTACAGTAAAAAGTAGAACACAAGCTCTCATGGAAAAATTAAGCTCCTGAATCAACTCGATTCAGCTCCTGAATCAAGTTCACGCTACCAAATTCCAGTAAATGCTTACCATTGTCTGGGTGATCTTTTTTGGGAACTTCCACATGTTCTGCAGACTCTGAAGATTTACTGCATACTACTGCAAAAGAATCTTTGCCAGAATCAACTTCACTTTCATCATTACTCCACAATTCTCTGGTAAATTTATCATGGTCTGGATGTCTTTTAAAGTCATCATAGTCCTTCTTCAATCTAGACCTTGAAAATGACAAAACTAACTTCACTAAAAAAACCACACAATTTTTAAGATTTTTTTTTTTTTAATTTGTATTTGCTGCCACACAAAAAGTTGGTGTAGAATTAATTGCCTGTGCCCTTCAAAAATTTTCAGGGTAGCTCTGTGTGCAAGCCTCTAAAACCCAGAAAATGTGACAGATATGTCCCTTCCCTCACCAGAACTGAATTCTAGGTCATTAAGTCCTCTAATAATAGGCAAAAAGACTGAGTCAAATATGACCTTCACTGTTTTACTGCATCCATCTTCTGCTTCTTCCTTCATCTTGCATTGTGACAAATGTACCTGTATGGACTTGAGTATTAACTGTAACAAGTCTACTCTTCCCCCAGAAGGCAACCCCAACTACAGAATTAAATAAATCTTGTTTTTCTTAAATGAATCATGCTTTTGGCCCAGCTATGGGACCGTAATATAACTTTCTCCTTTAAGAAAACTTTCTTATCACTGGGCCATTAGACCAGCTGCCACTGTAATTTCCATAGGCTCACACTCCACTAAAGAATGTGCATGTGATGGAAATACATCATCTGAACACCATTCAGAAACATCCACTTACCTTGATACTGCCAGACTGCAACATATTTCCATTGTCCCTTCTTCTAAACCATTGTTTAGATGAGATCTAGGAGTATTTTAGTGTACAAATACAGTGAACTACAGGATTCAGCTGGTGGTAACCAACACAATATCCAGGAGGATTACTGAGCAAATTGTTTAGCAATAGATTATAGCAATTAGCACCTTGTGTGGAATAGAATCTATGCTCTAGTCTGGATCTAACCCTTATGACAGTAAGAATAAGATCTTAAATTTATGCATTCTTATGCATTAAAATAAGTTGTTTGCATTGAGTGCAGCAATGGCCAGCTGCTCCCTAAGAGACAGAAAGGGAGGAGCTAAGCATGATGTCACAGTTAGTAGGGGAGGGTGTGATAACTGGGTTCAACCAAGAGTCCAGATTAACAGGCAAGTTCCTTGTGCTTAGGGAGGTCTGAGATCAAGCTGGGATGTCAATTCACAGGATCAGGATCCAGTCGAGTGATTTCTGGGCAGGTTAACAGTGATGACACAGGTCCAAGATGGACCCATGGCCAGGCAGCGTAACTGCTGTAGTTGAGCTGGAAACTGGCATTCATATGACAGACATTGAAGGCTGCAGAATGACCTGAAATGGGGATCCTGGGCTCATGGGCAGGTGATGAGGATGGAGGCCCAGGTGAGGCTGGTCAGGGTCAGTAATAGTTTAAAATAACAGTTTACACCCAGCTTTGACACTCACTGAGAGAAGACAACCTTGAAGTATGAAGATGCAGTGTGGACAATACTTCAACTCTGTCATTAGGATTTTGAGCTTGAAGTCTAGGTGTGGAAGAGCTATAGAAGAACACTAGGGAACCACAGGAGGACACTAGGAAACCACTATTGTACTAAAAGCTTCTGGATGGGAATTTCCTTTTTTCTTTTGAGGAACTTCTGCTGTGGGGCCAGTGAACAAATGTGATCAGTGAGCACAAGCAACCTTTCCTTTTAAACCTTGCTGCTATTCAAATACCATTCGACATTTTACTCTTATAATTTTGAGAAGATCAAAAGACTTTTCAGGCAGGGAAAAAAAAGGGATTTTATTAAGAAAGAGTGCTCCTACTAGTTAAAGACAACAAAAAAGGAAGGAAGAAATACTCCAGACTCTTACTCCATACTGAGGTCTTGCACAGAAGGAAGGAGGGCCCAGCCCTTGACAACCTAGAAGGCCAACAGTGTTACTCAATTAGTAGATGCTAGTAGCTGGCTAAGACACGCTAGAGGCACTGCAACTACTGCTAGACTTGCAGTGGTGCTGCTGCTTACACCAGCATAAGCAATCTTTACTCAGTTGCTTTTCCCCTTTCACCAGCTTTCACACACCTTTCTTCACCACTGTATTTGGTGCTATACACTTGCAGCTGCATAATGAACCAGACCAAGACACTGATCTAGCCTCACCCCCCCCTCCATCTCTTCTTTCCTCCCCATGATCTGTAAAGATTGTTTTTCAGCTGGAGCTGTTCCCTGGTATACTGTGTGTCTGTCCAAACAGCTATGTCATGGAGATACCAAGGCTAGCATTGCTGAAGAAACTAGGCTTACAGCCTAAAGCATATATCCTGAGAAATATGAGTTAGTCTCAGAAGTTATCCTCCAGTCTCAGAGCATACCTCTCTAGCTACCAGTACACACACATGCAAGACCTCAGCCACTCAGTTCCAGACTACAATTTACTCATATTAGACACACCTCATATATAGTACTTCTACACACTTTACATGACAGTTCTACTTCTGTATTGTAGAACCACATTTAACAAATAAGAACTAATACTGGGCACAAACCATTCCACAGCAGAATTTACATAAAGGATAAAACTGGAAACCTTATATACTGGAAATGGAAATTCTTTTTAATAGTATTATGATCTGTCACATTTCCAAAAGGAGTCTGAACTGCTACAGACAGGAAGAAATGAACAGATAAGTAAAGTGAACAGAAACTTGAATAGAAAGGAATAGAAAAAAGCAAAACTTGTATTTTAGTCCATTATTTAAATCAAAATGTTCAACAACATCCTAAATTTCCAAATAGGGATTTTAATTCAGGCATGATACCCATAAATTGAGCTATTAAGAAACCAACTCTTAGCAGTTTTATCTGTTTACTGTCTTTGGTGGTATGGTGTTGTTTTGGTTTTTTTAAACATAATACTTTTTACACTTTTCAGAATTAGTTGCACCACACAAGTGTGTAAGTTGCTTCCTTCACACTCAACATGTACTTTACCTATAATTTGAAACAAGAGTTCAAGCTTCTAATCATGACTTGCTTTTTAAATGTCTATGTGGCTAAACTAAGGTATCATCATAGCAACAGCTATATGGCTAACAGACAAACAATGGCACCAAGCTTGAAGACACAGTGATGATACCAAGTCAATATCCAGTCTCCACAGGATTTATAATCTGGGCAGCATCTTCACTGATACTGATACTTGCCCTTATTAGATTTAAATCAGTCACTGCTTCACTGATATTCCTCTGACACAACTCATTCCAGATACATTTCAAATTTACAGTGTTACAAAGACCTCAAAACAGTATTTTAAGAATTGCTTTGTGACAAATACTATAGCAACCAATTTAGGTAGCTTTAAACAGTAGGTAGTCTGACAAGGTATTCTAAGAAGCCCTGGTCTAGTTTTGTAGATACAGGTTTTCAAATGAATAACAATACAGGTCCTAGATAGATTGTGATACAACTGTTGATAGGCACACTTCAGCATTCTAAGGCATTTTAGAGGAAAAAAATTAGGGTGTTAAACTCAACTTTATTTAGAGACAGTAAGTCTGGAACATAAAATAATTCTTCCAACTAAAGCACTGCCACTGCCTCACTCTTCAAAGTATTGTCATTTCATTTTAGAAGCCAACTTACTGATTATTTTTTAAAAGGTGAATTTTGTTCTGGTTTTCATCCCATGCACCTATGTTAAAAAAAGCAGCTAATTACCTGTTTCTTTGAAATGCTTTCATTAGCTTTGGTTCCCATGGTAACAGTTCATTAAGCAGTCGTATCAACGTACCATGCAATTCCTTTACTGCTTGCTTCCGGTGGTACCACCTTACCTGCAAAATAAACACCATTTATTTATTGCATTAGACCTGAATCTTGTTATATTAGTACTACAGTATCCTGGTACACTAATACAGCATATGAGGAAAATAGCTGGAAGAAAATATTAGTAAGTTTCACAGTTACATATACCCTTAATCTGTGTTAGACATTAATACTTCTACTTTTTTATATATACTATAATAGGATAATGTCCTAGTTAAAAAAGCAATACTGCAGTTTTTACAGGTCAAACTTAAAACTGAAGCAGAATCCTACAAACACACCACATGTTTAAAATTATTTAAATGAGTAACTAACATAGGTAGTAATCCATTCAGGTCAGGGAAACCAACCATGTATGTACGTGTTTAATAGTTAGAGATAAAATTTCTACAGAAAGTCTAACATAATCTCATTTAATGTAAGTGATATGATTTATATTATTTGAAAAAAAAAATTACTCCTATTTTCAGGGCTAAAAACGACACAGTTTTTGCATTACATTTTTGTATTTTATTTGAAGTTCTAGATAAAGTGGGTTTTTTGCAAAAGAAAAGCTTTACAAACAGGCCATTTATGAAGTAACAAACCATGCAGCAGAGACCAGTTTTCCGACATAAAAGCTTTAAGCTTTTACCTCAAATATATAACTAAAAATTATTTTCTTTTCCAAACTGGTATACATATTATGATCTTCCATGAAGAATTAATGCTTTAATAAATCTGGAAAGGCTGAATTGAGGACAAAAGACATTGGGAAATGAGAATTAGCATGTATATACATAATACACAGCACAACCATGGTGGCCCTAATGCTGCAGAACACATCTCTTAATGCTCTTAGATATCCCTTGTGAGTATTTCTTCCCCGAACTTTTTTCTCTAGTTTATTACATAAAGGACTGAACAATGCATATATATGTAACAGCTACAAAATGAGATGCGGTATATACTCTAGTACTTCTGCCACCCTACTAATTCTGTGCATTTTACGTAAATGAGGATTTTCTCTCTTGACTTGTCAGAGAGGATGTAAGACAGTAAAGAGACTATGGTTCTGCAAGAAAAAGAAGCAAGACTTGGGAACTTATTTATTTCATACACATATTTAGCTTTTGATAGACCTCATATCCTTCACAGCTTCCTGTGGTCCAGCACACCAAGAAATGTAGGACAGGAAAAACTGGATAAAGCTTGACACAGCTGCCTTTCAGCAGTCTACAAAAATTATTTTCCTACAGACTCTGGAATAATTCCTTTCTACACATTTCAGCAGATCTCCCCAATGTACAGCAAGATCAGTCAGGCTAAATACTTGTTTGAAGACCAGGTATTTTTTTATGGCTAATCATTTACACGTTACATAACAAAATGAATAGCTACTCCTTCATTCTTGAACTAAACATTCTATGATTCTATGATTCTATAAAATAACAAAAGCAAATATTTTAAGCAGGAAGTTATGCCACATTACCACATAATGGTTAGTGTTGAGCACCGAGACAAGCCAGCAAACTGTATTCTAATTTCCTTCATTTGTGGCCATATTTGCACATGTAATGCACTGCAGTACAAAACCTGCCACTGAACACTGCAACAGAAACCAGCCCTTGTGTATACTATAGCCTACCAAGGCATTTGCTGTCACTGCCTGATGTTAGCAGTCAACAGAATTGCTAACATATGAAAGAATATTATGAGCACAGACTTTCTTTCTTGTAAGTTACACAAAACATTTCAGACAGCTTTAAAAGGATGAATTTATATACTACATAGTGTTAATGGACCGTATCAAAACAAGAATCAAAATGGCAAAAATAAACAATGCCACTATCAGGCTATAGAAATTCTGCACATCCATTTGACGTAGCAAAGAATGGGATGTGTGAAAACGCAGTATTAAAATGGTATGAAAAATTAATACAGGTAAAAACAACAAGAAATTATTCATTTCTGAGACTCATTTATCTTTAAATAAGGCTAAGATCTTGGTTTAAATAGAAAAAAAAAGAGCACTTGAGCCAGATGAGTATCAGCTGACCACTGAGTAAACTCTGAAGTGATAACTGTATCATGCATTGAATAGCCAGGCAGAAGTTTTAGTTGAGAGCAGACTGCAAGACTTTACTGCCTTCATTAACACTTCAAAGAAGAAAAAATACAAGTCACTTTTCTCCTTGCTTACAAAAATGAACAAAGAAAAAAAAAAATAATCTATCCCCTGCCCTCCGAATTCTAGAGCTAGTTTTCAACAAAAATAGCATCCTCTGGATAACTCCACATTTGCTTCCAAATAATTTTAATGCAAATATAACAACATAATTTTAAAAAAAAATTAAATTAGTAATTTCCCTGTATCCCAATTACTCATTTTTCTTACTGGGGTTTAGGATTTGACAATAAACCTGTAACTGGAAACATACACAAATTCAAGCCATGAGAAGAATTTTCTTTCCTCAGAATTAGTCAAGACACAGAACAAATATGGGCCAAAAGAGACTGGAAAAAAAAGAATATTCTTATCTTTTAAATAATTGTGGTTCAGTTGGTTTTCCGTGCAAACACACAAGATTTCTGCAAAGCCCAAATGTTACACAAATGATCTGCTACTATTCCTTAAATATTAAAATAGTAAAAAGGAAGGGACATAAAAAAATGTGTCTACAACCTTAAGACACATCACTACAAAATCTAGCATTACCTTTCCTATGCAATTTCGTTCTCTAACACAGTCTTGTGTATTTTTCCGGGGGAGAAGGAGGGGCGAGGAGGGGAAAGCAAGTCAATAATTGATAAAGCTATGACTTTACTCCCTACTTCAGCATTACATAGCTGCCTACTAATTTCTACAGATTATAAACTTGCCTTTACAAATGTCTGTATTGCAAACTCTTCTCAGTAATACCAAATGATATAATGCAGGAGAAAAGCTACAAATTGAAACTTAGGAGGTTCAAGCTGGACCTCAGAAGGTATATTTTCCACAGAAACATATGGCATTAGAACAGGTTGCGCAGAGTAGCTGTTGAATCTCCATTCTTTCTTGTTTTCAGAACTTGGCTAGTCAGATCTTGGATGACTTAATGCAAGAGTGACAATGGTCCTGCTTCAAGGAGGGGAGACGTTCAAATGTCCCTTTCAAGCACTGACTGCAGGGTTCCTTACGATGAAAGATAAAAGCCTCTGAGTTTGACCTGATGTGTTATGGGATTAACAAATAAATGGCATGCAATATCTAATGGCACAGAAGGAGCTGACCACAGCAGAGTAGCCATGACTGTTCCACTCAAAGTAATCAAAATATAGCTGTTCAGAAAATTCCACGAGGAGTGGTTTAGTAGAAGGGCAGGGTTAGTACAAAGGAATAGCTACTACAACCCTGTAGTTCAGTCCTCTTCTCAACAAGGCTTCTGTAGAAATGGCGATCTGGATGCACTGCCTTCTGGTGTTTATGAAATCCAGCAGGGTTTTATTCATAGACATGAACTAAAATTATCCAACTACATCAACCCAAGACAGTACTCTAGAGGTAAAAACAGTCTTTCTCTATCACCGAAGAGCTTGCTCTTAATAGATGTGTGAAGAAACTCTTCTCCTTCTATTTACTTGAGCTAATTCTAAGTTTGAGAACAGTCTGCATCCCTAACTGATTATTTAAATAGAAATATCCAGTACCTAAATTGGGTGTATACAGGGTTATGTTCTTATGTGGTCTGTAATTCATACTCCCAGTACCACTGCTTCTATACCTTGGATCTGAATTCCAGTTACCATCTTGTTCCAGGTAGTGACAAACCAAACCACTATTTACTTCTGGAAACACAACCGAACGAAAGAGAAAGAAGGCCTAGACAGAGGACAAATATAAAATGTGTCTTTCAGCTGTGTTAAGTTACAAATAAATTTAAAAAATGCAAACACAATAAAAAATACATTTTACAAGTGTGCTGAATGTTTCCATATAAACACAGAGAGACATTCAACACATTCTCAACCGAAAACTTACCTTTTAAAATAAGGTTTCTGACATCCAGAGCAGCCAGGAAATGCTGACTCCACTCTCCGTGATGCCCCAACATATATTATTCTGGCATACTCATCATGGAACCCCAAAGCAGACTGGAGCCAGGATATGGATATATGGGGTAAGGACTGAACTTTATAGAGGAGTTTTTGTTTTGATTTTAAGTAAACACACACACACACAACCACAATATTATGCAGTTTTATAAGATTTTCTTTAATCTTTAATTTATATCCCAAGGACATAAAATAAAGAAAATTAGAAATCTTATAAAACCATGCAATATTGTTGAAAAGGGGTGGTGGTGGAGGGAGAAAACTTACCTTACCCTTAATAGGCCTGCTCCATTCTGCAGCGGGGTTCTGTGGGATGTGTGACATCACCAGTCTAGCGTTTTCTAGTGATGTCACACAGAGAGGGAGTTGGTGATCTGCAGCTGCTTTGGACATCAGATACCTAAAGAAAAGAGATCGATAACTTTTTCAATTCAGATATGGATTGATACTGAATGTTCTTATTAACCAATTTATGGGCCAAATTCTAGAATTTCAGACACTTACTTCAATGGCAGTTTTGACTGAATAGGAATGCATGATGAGATAGTGTATTCATACTACACAAACTCATCTATAATTGAAACTGTTTTAATTTTGAAATTGCTTAGTTATATTCTGCAGTAAAAGTTCCTGAAAGTCAGTATCTTGTATTTTACTTTCAGCAATGTCATTCTGAACATTATAAATACCTATCAACAGCTAACCTCTGATGTTATTTGAAGACTGGGACTGAATATAGTCAGGAAGAATGACTCATAGGAAACTGTAAAGCAAATTCAGTCATGACATCTCTTAATCAATTTGATGTTTGAGCATTTACTGACAACTAATGAAAAGATGTATCAGCCCTCAAACTTTTTTTTTTTTAAGAAAAATCTTCAGCTTGTACTTCCATGACCTAGATATCCACCCCCACCAAGCTACATCTTGAAATGTTATCCCAAATCTCTTTTATTAAACACAGCAAATGAAGTAAAAAAAAAAAAGCAATAAATTTCTTGCTACCAAGAGTGTCTTTGTCATGATTTAGTTAATTACTGTGAAGTGACTTTTCATTCAGATTTAGTCACATATTCTAATTTTCTTTAGGCAAAATACTACACAATCATCATTATGTTGATTAATCCACCACATTTATTTTAAAGATATAAAACACAAAAACACAGGAGAAAGTTTATTACAAGCATGATTTCACTATCTTATTGAACCTAACTCAGAACAGTGGAATTATCCAGCACTGAACTGTCACATTTTACTCTTCATTAGAAGAACTTCAAGATATTAACTAACATACTTCTGTAACCCATAAACCTGGATATATGCAGTATCTTAAACTATTTACAAAAAAGCTATGTCTTTTAAGCTATTAGGGAATCTTACTTAACCCCCTTTCATATAGCTGAATTTTGCATCTTCTTAACTGTGGATATATATTATTTCCCTATTCTTCAGCTGAACATCTTAAAATCAGCTGTTTTGTTATAACTGTGTGTTGACAGGATAGCCTTGAATAATTTTTTCAAAATAATATACTAACTGACCAAAATCCAAAGCACTGTGAAATGTTCTGAATATACAGTAGTATCTTTGTAACAAAAACATTCCAGATTAAATGCATGAGTGCACATTCATATCTTTGATACAGAATCCACACTTTCACATTGGGAACTGTAGAAAGGTACATGATAAGAGTGGCTTAAGGAAAACTTTTTAGCAAATATCTATTAGAGAGCTAGCCACACAAGGAAACGCATGGAAGATCATGGGAAGCTAAGAGAAAGCAGTTGTGAAAAACTAGACAATATAAACAGAAAAAAGAGATACTGGAAGAGCTAAGAAAAACTGAAGACTAGGACAAAAATACTGAAAGCTAGTGAGATAAGCAGAAGACAGAAATACCAGAGAAGAAAAAGCAATTGTGGAGAAGATTTAAAAATTTGAAGCCTAAAATTTACTTTATTCATTCATATTACAGAATCACAGAGTGTTTTGGGTTGAAAGGGACCTTTAGAGGTCATCTAGTCCAACCCCCCTGCACTGAGCAGGGACACCCCTAACTAGATCAGATTCCTCAGAGCCCCATCCAACCTGGCCTTGGACGTTGCCAGGGAAGGGGTCTCCACTACTGCTTTGCGCAACCCATTCCAGTGTTTCACTACCCTCCTTGTAAAGAATTTCTTCCTTATATCTAGTCTAAACCTACCCTGTTTTAGTTTAAAACCTCTACCCCTTGTCCTGTAACAGCTGGCCCTACTAAAAAGATTGTCCCCATCTTTCCTTTAATTATACAGCTGAATAGCTGGTTGACGACTAAATAGCTGGCTGGATTTACAAGAGCTCCATATGCTCAATCTCTCCTTGTAAGTACAGGAAACTGTGTGGATGTAAATGTGTAAATTTCAGACTCAAAATTTAACATTTTGGGCTCATATCAGTGTTTTTAAAAGATGCAGGCAAACCAGAGAGAAGCAATAACAGACTATTTTGAAGTGACTGAAGTACAAATCAAGTTTTTGGGACAAAGAATGGAAAAAGAGATGATGTTAGATACATTACAGATGAAGATGCACAGTAACGCAAAACCTAAGCTGAAATTAAAAGATTTTTCAGCTACAAGACTTCAAGCAGGTCTATTAAAATTCTGTTATCCTAAATATTTATTGGAATAAGGATCTCTTCATCCACAGTTTAAACCTGCAAACGTGTATGCAAACACAGACTTCTGAGACTACAATACTATTTGTTTGCATGTACATTTATGCGAATACAGTAATACAGATGAAAACAAGTATAACTGAAAACTCCTTATGTGCAAAAGTCTCAAGCATGGTATATATTTCACTGGGGAGGGGCGGAAGAGGCCAGGAGGAGAAGAGGGAGCAATGTGAAGGAAATCCACCTCCTGCTAAAAAGTGAAGAAGATTAAACCCAGTAATAATTAAGTTTCCACAAGGCCCAAATGAGGAGAAACAGTAAGTTTTTCCACTTCATTGTTTGTAAAGTTGAGGTCCGTTTCACTAAAATATTAGTAAGAGCCTTAATCTATTTTTAATGGTTACATGAATTTCTGCTGAGCAGCTTTGAAGTCCTTGTACAGTCTTGTCCATACACAGTTTCCCTACCAATTTTTCAAACATATGGCACACAGAGGAAAGTCTTTAGTAAATTATCCACTTGGCATTATTTTTGCCATATATTAACTTTTTTTTTTTTTTAGTAAAGTGTGGCAAATCAATAAAAACCCAGAAAACACTCTCTTCTCTTAGTTTAGATACTTCCACTTCCTGTGAACAAATTTAACAGCAGCCTGTTTGGAATTTCAAAAAAAGCAGACACAGAAAATATGTTCCATCCTGGCCCAATGTGTTCCTTTGGATAGCCTCAGTATCCTACAAATGAATTTATGTCTGTGGTTCTAAACATTTCTGACCTGAACACATGGCGTTTTAACTCTGAATTTTAAGGTGAACTCCAAAATACATATTTCTGCAGGTGATACAGACTTAGAGCTGCAAAAACCTCAGTTTGCTTTCAGTCCTACTGACTAACCTGCTTAAAAGATATATCCATTCCCAAAATAGACAAAGATATTCACCTGTCTTGAGAAGTACAACTGCCTAATTAAAACCTTCAGGAACCACATTAGAAGATGGCAGAACCCAAAACCTTTATAAAGGAGTTTTTTTTACTACTAAGTCAAGAACATCGCTGTGTTAGAGACCTCTGTAAAACAATAAATCTTCAATGCATTTTCTCTAATTTGTCGTGAACGTGTTGGTGTCCTTTGCCTAAGTAATTCTTCTCACGTTTGTCTGACTTTTCTCTCCCTGTAGGAAGAGTCTGATCTCCTTCTCAGGAATGTATTGCCCTTTATCCATTTTAACCCTGTCAACCTGGGGTCCAGCCTCCCTTCTCACTCCCCAGACAGATACGCACTTACCTATCAGACTTGGAGGGAATTATTCAAATCCAATGTCGCTACCATAACAAAGTCCTGCATTTCAGTAAACAAGGAATCTTTTGATGTTTATGTTCTCTCCAAGACAATCTACACTTTATCATAATCAGAACAGTCAAAACCCAGTTCATTTTACAAAAAACATGCTTACTACAAATTCAGCTTGCAAAATGTCATTGGCAAAAAAGGTCAAAGTTCAGTATTTGACACAAGTATCTGCAATCCTGTCAGTCTCATACCACACGATGGCAAGAAGGGATTTTAAAAAAAAAAAAAAAATCAAGTTCTGCTTTGATATGCAACAGTTAAATACATACAACTGATCTACAGAATAGCTTAATTAACAGTTTCACACAAAAAACTAATGACTTCGATCACAAGATAAGCTGATTATCTGAAAGGCAGTAAAGAAATTTCCATTCACTCTACAACTTCCACTGATTTTAGCTGACACAGAAGACAACAGGGAAAAATGGGATCCAAAATGTCAGAAACTGATAGTTGTCTTGTGTACTGATCAGGATAGAAGGTGTTACTTTATGAGAGCTCACATTCAGGTGAACTGTCATGCTTATATATACAGTCTAAATTTCTAGCAAACATGAGGTAAAAATGCAATAAACTCTCAATAGAATTTTTAGCCAATATGTTCTACTTCAGACTTACAATTGTCTATTGACTGCTTGTACTTCCCCCACATCTTATCTATGACAGTATTAGCAACAAAACAAGACATAATTTTTACTAGAATCTAGTTCTTGTTATTGTAAATTCTGTGGGTTTTTTCTACTAATTCCGTTTTTACTCTACTTTTTAGATACACTGCTTTAAAGTGAAGTGATGTCACTTCACATGTCCTATGGAACTTACCAAAGCTAGAAGACATTCTAACTTAAACATTCCTTAGGGAGCCACCTGTGACCCTTTCACTGGGCAGTGCACAGAGCATTAGGCTTAAGTCCTTCAAATCCCCTTTCTGCACCTCCCGCTTTCTGATTTCCAGTCAGGCACTCAAATAAACAGTAAATCTAACTAATTTAGTCTCTCCTCTCCCTCTTGAAATGTAGTAGCTGGTAATGAGAGGAATGTTTAGTAGCTGAAGGGATAGCCTTTTCAGAGCACCCCTGATTATAATATCACATTACAACTTCACCTGCCACAAACCAGCACTTTTCCTGTCAAAAGCAGTCCCACTTTCTTATGCCCCCAGGTGCTCATTCCTGTCCCTACAATGACCACTAAAACTCTTGTCAGAACACAAGTACAGGTATTTGTGCAACTACATGACAAATTGCACTAGAAAACTGATCTTGGTTACAAACACCTCAGCAGCAGTAAAAAAGTAGTTAGGCGTATCACAGACTAACTCTCTCACCATGCAGCTGAACAAAGGATTTTGCTACCCTCTCTCATGGTGTGACACTGAAAATACAAGCTGCCAGAGACACAGAGAGTATGAACTATTTATCTGGCAGCTGTTTTGGCTTATGTCAGTTGAAAGCATATGTGAAATTGCAGCCTCGCTTCAGAACTGTGGCTAGAGTTCAAGAGTGAAGCAGTCCGGGAGCAGATAATACTAAGACTGAGTTGAACTCCTGTTTAAAATTAAAGAACTGAGGTCAAATTTCATTTTCCTCTCTAAACAGTTATGGGAAACTGGCACTAAGGCAAATCTCATCATCGTTACACCAAACTCACCAGTAATCAAGCAAAATTGCAAGACTTTTTAAATGGAAATGTGCTACTCATAGCTAATTCAAAAGCCAGTACAGGTGGCACAAAAGAGTACAGAACCAAACTGTTTTAATCAACCAGTGAAAATAGTTTCTAACAGGTTTATTATTTCATTGTTGCAGGAGAAACTGGTAGTAATGCCTACACCTAAAATTACCCATGGCTTTCCTTTACACAACCCTGTTCTAATTTGCTTTTAACTTGCCAGACAAAACTTGTTCGGGCTAAAAATCATGTCATTTGTTGGCTCAAGCTGATGTTCTGAAAAGTGTCAGATACAACCAGTCCAACTACCTACAAAAATGCAGGAAAACAGTAAGTTTACTCATGGTAAAGAAGTCTTACAGCTCAGCTTTTTCATTACTGCCTCCAGTACTTCCAAGTTCTGGAGAAGGAATTCCTTTTACGTACTCTAGAATGGTGTCCTAGGAAACAAAGGGCAGTTAGGACTAAGAAAAAGGTTATACTTTAAAGTCTTAATACAAATTAGACAAGCTGTATTTCTAATCTATGTTAGTATTTAACATAAGCTTTAAAGCTTGCCTTGAGGGTTTATCTCAGTAGCACGTGCTAACAACCACTAGAACTGGAATTACCAAGCAGGTTAGTCACAAAGAAGAAAGATTCCTATAGTTTCACCTATGTCACTGTTGCAACCAAAAATCAATACAGTTACCATGAAGTAGTAAGAAAACCACGATCTTTGGGTCAAAACAAGAAAGAAGTCCATGAACAGCATCAAAATAAATACCATCATATTAAAATAAGCTTTCACATTAGGTCAATTTTTCATTATCACATTAGAACAATGATTTACTTACTAGACTAGGCACTTCAGAAAAGCTGAAACAAACTCTATTCTGGATGCTTCTGAAACTGCCACTGTCACTTGTGTCAGAGCTGAAGAATGAAAACCTGCATTTCCTCCAGTTTTTAAGATATCTAACTTAATTACACATGGTGTTAGACATCAAAGATTAGATTCTAGTAACTTCCCTTGCATAGTGATACCTCATTTTAGCAAGTTAAGTTTATTGACTATTCATCTAATTTAACACCTATTTATATTTTTTAAAAGTGAATATTAAATTTGCCTGATAATTAATTTTTAAAAATCAATACTTCACTTTACTTTTTCCTTATAATCACTTCTTCAGCAATTAATCCTAGCCTTTTTTTTTTTTTTTACATAAAATGTCTAACACCACAAGTATTTGAGACCCACAATCATCATATGATCGATCTATACAAGCATACAGAAAGATTGTTCTTACCTGAATGCTGAATGAGTTGTATCTTAACTCCCCTTTATTTAAGTGTTTGGTTTTTTTAAGATGGTGTGATTAGAACTAAACATAGTATTCCAAAAAATCATGCAACTTATTTACATAATGACATTATCAGATTTCAGTTCAAAGAGCAATTATGACATATTTAGCATTTGTCTACCCTTGAAGAAGTCTTGTTGGTACGGTTTTACCAGTAGACTAAAAGTCTCACCTACACTAAGATTATTGATATGCTGATGTGTACTGTCATTTTTGGCTTTTTCTTCCATTGTTGACATAACCTTTCTGATAACGTCTTGATAATCTTACCATAAAACCAATTTCCAATTTAGTAACTGCAAAATAATTTCAAGTTAAGTCTGGTTTTATTCCTTTGGATATTTTAATAACTATTTTGCTAAGTGTCTGCACTGCAATTTATCTTTCAGAGTCATAATTTAAATTGCCTTTCACCTACCATAACTCTCTCCCCTATTTACATATTTAAGAATAAATTCTTTCAGCATGAGACTAAAGACATTGACAGAAATTAGCAGCCTAATTTCTAAGGTACAGAACATTTTTAACTACTACTGTTCACTGAAGTGCCACAGAAGTGCCTACCAAAGGTTTAATAAACAAAACTGCAGGGAAAAAGAGTAAGTAATGAGAAGAGTTGGCTGTAGAGGGCCATTTAAATTAGTACAATTTATGTGTTTAAAACCATCCACCATCTTGATGAGAACCATTGCCTCCTACAAAACCCTAAATGTGTTGGATTCTCCTGTCTAACCATTATTCTTCTGAGGTTTTCAGCTTCATAGACCAAGTGATCCAGTATACATCAGTAAAATTTGTATCTCAATCTGGTATCAAAAGCCAGATAGCATGCTTTCCTATACAACCTACGTGCAAAAATTAAACAAAGCCAATGTTAATAACTTACTTGCAAACAAAAGGAGCTAGAACTCCTAATAGGCAAGGTAAAAGTCAGCTCACAAGAAGATCTCATCAGCATTGCATAGGCAGGTATGAGAACTCTATCCTGTAACTGCTTGTTAGGTAGGAGTTTGTCCTCAGGGAAGAAGGGTCACATGTTTAATAGAAATTAACTACTCCTTCTAAGGTACTACCACTATCCACATTTTATTTTGGCAGTGAAAAGTGTTAACACAGTTACTGAATTTGCTTATCACAAAAACACTGTGAACAGAGCACTATATACAGAAAAAGATTAAGATTTCAGTCTCCAGGTATCAATCTTATGAGGCTTCATGCAGTTACTGAACAGGCATAAAATCTTCAGTTGATAGGCCTCAGCAAATAACTGGCACCGTTTTACACCCATACAAGAGAAAGCTTTTAATGTCACATACCGATTTCTTTTTAATGTCCTCCAGATCTTTGAGTTCATTCTCAATCTTTGTGATTAATTCCCTGAGTTCATCAAGATTAGTGCAAATAAGCTAAAAAACAAATGAACACAAACACTTGGTAACGTGGGACTTGGAAAACGTACATTGAAGTTAAATAAAACCTAAAAGCACGTTATTACTTAGTGCCAACATTCTTTTTTTTTTGTTTTCTTATAGCATTATTAAATGTAAAAAAACAGGATTTTTTGAAAGGAAGAAAATATAATAAGGAAACACTTCACTTTTCAGACATAAACCATATCTCTGACTGTAAGCTTCCATTTCAAAATGCAGGTACTTGCTTCAAACTTCTGTGAATGACAACTACCAAATTGGTCTCAAGTACGGTTATGAGTTGGAACAGGTTTGAGTACCGAACAACTCCTTGGTGAATTGAAGTGTACTAGCTTCAGATTACACTGTAGTTATAACATAATTACACTTGTTGCAACTTTGTCCTGAACATAACTTCATATGCTTACACAGAGTATTCCTGAAAGATAACCTAGCCATGTCTATCAAATCTATCTACCTACCTATGTTTTGAAAAGGATTACATTATTCTTATTCCTGTCTTTAGAAAAGAGCTTTTTACATTTTTCCTTTCAGAATATGGATGCTGTTTTCTTGAAAAAATCATCAAACAAAAGAAATCCGTATGTTTTGGCTTACCATCATTTAGGACAATTAAAGACTTAATAAACTGGAAATTACTAAGCTGTCAGGTTCTTTCAGGTTATCGTATGTTAAGACTTGCTTTCTGAACACCCTTAGGTAGAAATGTTTTCACTATCACCAAAAAAATGTTGAAATAATTTAAGAATAATCAAATCCAAACAGAAAAAAACCCCACACAAACGCTTTTATCATACAATTGCTAATTTTTCATTTTTTCCCAATTTACTTCATAACAATATATTTTTACTTCAGTTACATGTGAAGTTTTAGATTTGCAGCCAATTCATATAAAAACCCCCTTTGTTTCACTACTAAAATACAGAACTGACACTTTTAGCAAAATACATACATTTCAGAAACCTCTAACACATTTATAAAATTATTTTGGAATGGAGTGACTCAAACTAAAGTTTACAGTGTTCACATTTATCAAGTTTAAGATAGCAAATGAATAAGGAAATTGGCACTGCCTTGCTGTGGACAATGATGTAAAATTAACTTACAAAAGGTTTCTATCTTAACCCAGAAAATGTGTAACTCTATTAGACTCAACATGCATGTCTGTCCTGCACTTAAAGAAGTTCCAAATATATAAGGTGTATGATACTGTATTATTATAGAAAAAGGTGCAAGTTTGTCACATCAAGCCCTTGACGGAAGTCAGTAAAGGCATGGGTTAAGATTTTCCCTACACAATTAGAATCCACTCCTTTGACCTGACAATTCAGTTTTTAAATTTTATCACTGCTTTTTATTTTCTTCTGTCAGACACATTTAATTCAGTGTACCATGAATCAAAGATAAAGCAGAACTATGGACCAAGAAAAGACACTGTCTTCATTTGCTAGAAGTGGGTGAATTTCTCTCTAGGAACTTACTTACAGAACTGCAAGTATTTGCAAGGAGAAGGATGATTTCACTACTGTTAATTGCATGCTGCCCTGGAAATATCAACACTCTCTGACTCTACCATAAAAAGCTCCTACATGTCATCAGACAATTCATGTAGCCAAACTCTTCACAGGTCCTAGTCCTGTTGTTCATTTTCAGAACAGTCACGTGAGACATAAGGATCCAATTTGCAAAACTGTTAGTGTGTAGCAATCCAAACTATATCAATGGGAAAAAAAATGCAAATATACAAAGTTTAGTTGTCTTGGGGCTGCGGGTGACAGGGAAGAGTAATCAAATCTCTAAGTCCCAATTTTCATCAGAAGAGGTGTACATTTGAGGCTAATATCTATGTGTCACTTTCCCACAGATAAAGCAAGAAAGCTAACAGCAGCTCGTCTTAGAGCATTTACTGTTAAAATGAGTTTACTATTTGAAATATTCCAATAATGTACTGAAAACCACTATAAAAAGGTTCAAAAATAAGTTTATATTTCTTCATTCACAGTAGGATTGGAGATGAAGTACTAAATTACTGAAACTTCTCTCACTTGGTTAATATCTCCCATCTTACAGAATGAAGTCAGCATTTTGAAGGAAAGATTAAAATAACAGTAATAGAAAAGTAGTGTGATGGTTTTGATATGGAATCTAGCTGCTATGTCTCATAATGAGACTCTGATACATGTTTCAGTGTTCTTTGCTCATGGTTATTAATTGGCTGAACTTAGCAATTCAATTTTCTGCAAACACTGCTTTTCTAAATTGTTTTTGTATGTTTTAACAGGTAAGTTAATGTGAAGGCAAAAAGGAAGGTATTAATATTACAATCTAATCATTCTGTCACATTCTGATAGTTCACTGATAGTTTCACATACTGCTCTTAAAGAACATGCCTTCCAATCATCTACCATAAGAAAAAGAATCTGAAGAGAAAAAAAAATATTTCCTTTATGACTTACCAAAGGTAGTGAAAGATTACTCCCTATTCTCTAGAACACTACACAGTGGCTTAAAGATTCAGTTTGTAAATATTACCATTAATGTACCAGTCATGTAGTTCGTTACATACATGCTAACTACAACAGACACTTTCACATCAGGCACTGTACTTACTGCATATGAGATTAATTTTCCCAAGCAATAAGCATCCTGTTTTTCAACTCAATACAATGGAAGCTTCAGGTATTCAGTATTTGAGTAAATTTTCAAGTTCAGTGTTCAGCTTCCCTGTTAGGATACAATCTCAGATCTCCATAATCTCTCAAAGACCCTGACTGACTCATAGAACTTCATGGAGGAAAGACAGGAAATCTCCCCTGATTTTTGTAAGGAAAGGCAGGGGGACCAAGCTCTATTCCAATTTGCGACTCTCCCATGATCCATTTCTCCGAATTACTAAACGAACTATTTATCTTTATGAAAACAAATCTAATCTGTGGATCTACTAATAAATACAAACCTAGTGTGCTCTCCCAGATCACTGATGCTTCCTCCTTGTCCCCCTTAACTTCAGCCAATCTTTTAGTATAATTTTTACTCATTTCAGTGGGGTCTTGTGCTTAACTTCAGGTTATCTGTGTAATCATTGTAAGTTATACTTTTATTTCCTACGAACCTGTTCTTTTATTGCTGCCAGACAGCCCCCTTTTGAGATCTGTATTTAATATAGACCATAACTGATGAAACTGAAACTGTAAGACACAGTTAAGCAGAAAAGCTGAAGTTAGCTCAGTTCCTTAAAACGTGCGTGCTCCTTTTTTCCTTAGTTATAGTACATGTAGGTCAATATAGCTACATGTGTATATACATGAGGGGAAAGGAGGAAAGACTGAGACAAAGCACTTGTTACCAAACCTAAATGTATTTTGTAACTGGAAAAGAAACCCCACCCAAACACATTAATGTCCCTTCTGTACAGCAATATAATGACTGTCATTTCTTTAAAACATTAAGGAGCAACAGGAATAGTAAGCTTGGAACTCGGAAATTCTTTTAAAAGGAAATAACACAACAGCCAACTAACTCATTATCTATGAAGCTGTAAACTCAATTCTCAAATAATTTTCAAAATATTAAAAACAGGACATGTTTTTTGTCTGTTTTTATTTAGTAAAGAGGATTTAATTTGCTTCTGCTTTTGTTCTGGATTTGTTTTTTGTGTGGTGTTTTTTTCGTTTTGGTTGCTTTTTTTTTTTTTTTTTTTTTAAGCAGCCTTGAGCTAAGAAATTAATATAAAGTCTGAAATCACATACGAGGAAGGAGTGGTGTTAACTGACCTATGTTTTACTGCTTTGTCCATGGCATTCAAACTGTAATAGAGAGCAGAAAATCTGTGCAGTCTGTTTCCTCAAAGGTTGTTTAAAAATGGCATTATAAATATTAGAATTAAGTAGTACAATTATATCCTGATTTTTTTTTGTTAATAATTGACCTTCATGTATAATTTGAGTCACTGCACATATTAAAAGATTTATCAATACTAATTTTGTCAGCTTTGATGTTAAGTTATGATTTTCAGGTAAAGGATCTATACTTAAGAACAGGATCTAGTCGTATGAAATAAAGTGCCTTATGGCTTTTCTTTTAATTATTTTCACTTTTGTAGGCTGCAGGCACATAAAACAGTTTACACATTTTAATTTATTTACTTTCTTTCCAAAAAGAACTGATGTTTAGATATGAACAGGAATATTCTTACAGTTATATCCTCCCTGGCATACCTCACAGGGCCTGTATACACTCAAGCCATCTTACCAAATATTTAAAAAATACATTCTCTCCTTCAAAGAGTTACATAATTTCATTAAGTTTGGCCATCCATGTATGTGGAGCAAAGTATCTCGAAGCATACTTTACTAGGCTCTAAAGGTCTTAGTAGTATTCCAGATATAAACATTAACATTTTTACATTTTAACATTTGCAAATACTTCTAACAGTCATACCAGTCCTGACTGTCCTCTTGAAAAAGGCAGATTAAATTCCCTAATAAGATTAAACTGCTCATACTAATGGATCTTAGGTTCACCTAATCCAGATAAAAAGCCTAGCTTTGATCAAGAGTCAGAATTATTTCACTATACTTTGATTAACATTTTACATAGGTAAATGTAATAATGTTAATTTTACACTTAGATAGATATGTAAATGTACCATTTACCTTGGTTAGACAAAAAGTTGGGCTAGGTTTTACATAAAGTTTTAGACAGACTGCTTAAATGCAGTAGTTTGATACTGTAAAAAATTAATTCTAACCTAACTGCCTACATTCATGGCACAAAGGTAATGTGCTGGGAAAAATAAAATTTTTAGACACTGTATCTATTTTTTGTAGCTGTCAAGAAACCTTTTAGTCACTACTATTAGAATATAGACAGAAGTCAATACACACTTAAGTATCAGTCTTTCTCAATATTGACTGTTACTAATCGATTTTATCACCAGAAATTCTATTAGCTCCACCTCAAACACATCATCATCATCATGGAATAAACTGATTCAGTGTGAGGCTTCTATAGAACAGTCATGATTTAACGTGGGTCTGTTGCTCAGAATAGCCCAGATTGCTTTTTGGGGGGAAAAAAAAAAATATAGCCAAAGGAAAACTTCAATCCAAGCAGGCATACATACAAAAATTATTACTTAGAACTGAAGTACTGTAAAACTTCTATTACAGTACCATAAAACCACATTATCATAATTAGCACTCTTTTCTTAGTGCTCTCTGATCTGAAGGACACGCGCAGATAAGGGGTAAAAGTTACAAAGAAGATGAGCACAGCAGCCTACAAATTTTTTGCAAGTCTTTCAGTAAATCATGCTAGATTTCAATTCAAGGACCACAGTGTCACACCTCAAACAAAACCCAAGTAATTTTATCCCAGAAAATGATATCTACCCTAAAAGTTACATGAACAACTTGTTTTTACAGGTTTTGCCCTGTAACAGACTTATCTAGGATCTTAAATACTGTGAAAGTGTGTTAGCTGCACATTATAAAAAACACTAAAACATTCTCTACCAAGAAACGGTGAAATGCACTTTTGAAAACGCTATCAGATTAAATCTTTTGAACTAGAAGAAGAAAATTAATCTTCGATTAGGATCTCCAAGGTCTCTATCAGAAGAAACCAAAGGACTTGTTTTACAGACATTCAGATTTCAAAAGCTTAAAACAAAAATTAAAATAATTTACCTGAAATTCTGGTATAGTAGACTTTGTGACACCTTTCCTCTTCTTTGTGATTGCTTTTTTAGATATCGATTTTTTTCCTTGTAAGATTAAAAGAGAAAAGCTTCATAATGCTGTTTGTTGTACTTCATTAATAAAACCAAATTACATACAGACTTGAAAGTTAAACTGTAACTAACAGATGGCCGACAGTAAGTCACGAAAACATGATGAATCAGAATTAGGCTCAGCAAAAGCAAACATTAAACTACAAGTATCTGTGTAGGGCAGTCTTTTTTGGGGGGAAAAAAAATATGAGAAAGTGGGAAAAAAAAGAAAAAAGAACAAACCCACTACAATGTCCATAGTATACCACCTAAAAATTTAAGTCATAAAAGAACATTCACAACACTGTTCTGAAAGGAGTGAAATCCAAAACTTAGGCCACAAACTTAAGAAATATAGCATCTTACCTGCAAGATTTGTTCTCTGACACTGTAAAGTGAACCACACATTAGGGTCTGGGACCTCTGTATCTTATAGTAAAAAATACCCTCAAAGCATAAGCAATATCTAGAAATCCCCAAACGAACATATCAAAGTTACCAATGAAATCAGATTTCAGATTTGTTTTTTCTGGCTGTGGCAAAACCTAACATTTTAGAAGGAAGCAAACACCTTCTAAGGTCCTTCACACCCAACTGTGCTATACAAGAACATGGATGTAACTAAAAATCTCCTTGAAGGTAAGGCAAGTGCTTTACTGAGTATGGTATCTGGGTTCACAAGTCACATACACTTCTTAAATGAAGCAGTTATGTCACCAAGATAATGGTGCAAGATAATGGAGTTTCTTAAATGGTTATTTCCATATTCACATAGTAAACAGAAACAAGCCCACTTTTGACCTGTTCATTCAGACCAAAACCATCACTCTGAGATCACTGCTGTGCTCACATTCAGGAGTCCTAAAAAATAATTAAAAACCTTTTAAAAAAAAATAATCATACAAAGTATGTGGAATTTGTTGTCAAATAGAATCGTTACAGGCACTTGGTAATAACACAAACACAGGCATATCTGATATTTGTATTAGGGAAAATATTGACAGGAATTGCGTTTAATTTTTTCCTAATAGACGCTTGCTTGTGTGTGTAAATGCATATGTACACATACGCACACATACTCATAGATCCCTAGGCATTTATATTTTCAGTTTATTACACTGTGAGGTTCCTGAACATCCTACCTGAACCTGAAATAAAATACACTTAAGAGGCAGGGCACAGGGCTTGAAGGATCTAGATTTGAAGCTCCACATAAAATCAAACCATATTAAAAAAAAAGAATAAACAAATCAATAAATCAACCCATAACAAAATTTAAAGAGCCCTCAACTACCAAAAAGAAACACTCACAGATTTCACATTACAGAACAAGTGATTAAACAGAGAAGTATGTTTATTAGAACATGACCCAAACGTTTTGACAATAGGCAAAAAAGTCAGCATTTTTGTTACAGATTTTATGAATCCAGCTGCACTGAAAATGTAATTGCTACTGCTACTGCTGTCCATTTAATGAACTAAAGCAGACATCTAATATAAACTTTCCTGACAAACTGACTCAAAAAGGAGCCTGGCCATATGCTGGTTCCTTGTTATAGCATAATATAGGATGTTATCTGGCAAGAACATGAAGGGATAAAAACATGGGGCAGCTAGACTGTCTTGCTTCTTTACAAAAAGAAAGATTTGAATATAATTAAAATGAAAATTTTCATTTTATGTCAATATTTTCACCATACTTTTCAGCAAGCATTTACTTGAATATTTTCAGCATCAGATGCCGTATGATGCAGTGTACTTCAAAAAAGTAACTGAGTTAACAGAAATAAACTCTCTTTTCCCCAATATTTCTGTCTAAAAAAGGGGCAAAAATTGTTAGGAAGAATTATAATTAATTACCAAAAAAAAGAAAGTATCTATTTCTTCCTTTGCAGCAGCATCTGAGAAGCATGCAGTAGGGAAGATATGGGGTAACAGACAGAGAAGAATTGAAAAAAAAAAAAAAATTACTAGAAGCATAAGGAAAATGAGCCTTGCTGTCTGTGTAAACTGAATCAAGGAAAAAAAGTATTTGAAAATGAAACATGACATATGGGTTATCATACAGTATGCCTACTAGAATATAGGTACCATAAGACTTAGGCAATTCCCATGCTGACATCTGCCATGAACTAAGAACATATCAATACAGAGCAGCACCACAGTTTCTTTCCCACTTTGTGACTATGCACACGAGGTGTCCTATGGTGTAGGGCCATATCACATACCAAAAATAAGAAGACACTACAGATATTTGCACAATGGAAGAGAATTAATATGTACAGCAAACTTTGACAAAGTCATCTTCTACCTTAAAAACATCTTTATAAAACACCAGATTGAAATTCAAAAGAAGTTATAGCAATAGTATGGATGATCTCTCCCTTTTAAAAAAAACTTATCTCTGGTTTTCCAAAAATAATATTTCTCATATGCCAAGTTTTAAAAGAAAAATTTTCTTTAATAGCTTTTCAAGGAAAAAAACCCAAAGATGATAAAGGAAAACGTCTATTTAGTATTCCTGAGATAATGTAGCTGCACCTGTGTCCAGTTTCCAAACTGACTTTAGTACCTAAAAATATCCCAATTCACTTACCTTAAAGTGGAAAAATCTCTGGATAAAATTAACCAAGGATCAGATATCCATAATAAAAATCTATCGAGACCTGCTAGTTTAGATTCTCAGACCACAAGCTGGCAGCTGACGTGTTCAGCAAAAACAATAGGAATGGTGAGGGATGTCAGCCTGTACAAGCTACCTGCTACTGGCCCTGCTGCATGTAGTATAACCACGTGAACACTTCAGCCATGCCACCACAGAGCTGTCACTTAGCTTCAACTGCCATGCTGAGGTGGGCATAGATTCTGTATAGAGGGTAAAATCACTAAGGGGTTGAACAGGCATCATCTGTGAGTGGCAACTTCTCAAACACTCCACTGAGGCCTGCTAGAGCTCCTTTGCCCATAATCCTAGGTAAAGAGACTATTTTAAATGGCTTACATTACTTACTTCAGCAGATGAAGTAATGTTTCTGACAGCAGCTAGATGCATTTTGAATCACAGCACACTGTCAGAGCATACTCAATGTACAAACATATTTAATAGCTGACTGAAAGCAAACAGTTAGAAAAACACACCTAAGAAATAAGAAAAAATAAATATTGCTAAAAAGGAAGTTCATATGCATTATCTCTTCAGGTCCCCTATTCTAATTCAACACACCCTGCTTGCTTCCCACCTCTTGTCCCCAGCTTTTACTAGCCATAATTTATAAACCACTTAAGAGTTCTATACAGATACAAAATAACAAAGTAATTGCAGTACACAAATTCTTGGAGGGGGAAGGGAAAATAGATTTCCATCTTTAGAGGTCTTCAAGTCACAGCTAACCTGACCTGGTATTTCATAGAATCATTTGGTTGGAAAAGACCTTTAAGATCATCCTGTCCAACTGTACCTGTCCACTACTAAACCATGTCTCTAAGCACCTTGTCTACCTGTCTTTTAAATGTGACCGTCCTGCTGACAAGGAATCAGACTAGGTGACCTCCAGATGTTCCTTTCAACCAGCTTTTCTATGGCTCTGTGACTCTTTGAAAGGCTGCCTTGCGTAGTATAAATAAATTAGAAACAAATACATAGGAATCAATAACTCAGGACTGCACCACACAGAAGGAAGATAAATCAGACAATGCTTTTGCCCAATCAATTTTTTTATACTTCTCCTTAATCATCTAAGAATGCAAGGAGAAAAACTCTTTCCATCAAAACAAATTAAGAGTTTCCCAAACAAAAACAAGAACACCAAAGAAAATCATGACCTTGAAATAGCTGAAGAGGCCTTCTTCAACAGCTGCAACTACATAAAAACTGTTGTCAGGCGTACCATCTTGAGGCACTAACAGTGACCTCTCTATCCAGCAACAGCTACAACGCCAAATTATTTTTTGCAGAGTAGAGGAATACTTACTTGGACAAGTACTTGATAAACTTTTTATAAATACTGATAAATAATTATTGATTTATTCTTATTCCTGTTTCCACTATAGAACAATACGTGTAATAAAGATTAAAGTTTTAATTCTTTTTATATGAAAGTTTGGTTTCAAATATAGTCAACACTTCTTTGGGGGGAAAAAAAGAAAAAAAAATATCTTTATTCCCCCTTGCCAGAATTATAAAATAACATTACTGAAAAAAAAAAAAATTGTTTGTATTCAAATGTATACTATATAACGGTATAAAAAAAAAAAAATCTACTTTGCTGTAAACAGAACTGTTCTAAAGCTAGGAAATGTCAGCCTATACTATTCCTGTGTAACCATACATTTACCCACTAACACGATTTTACTGTGCCACTATTCCTAATTATCTCTCCACACTGCCTTTTCCAACAGGCTCCACATCTCAGTTTGGTTTCAGTTCAGTGAGGAAGAGACTAGGAGACATCTTACCTTGGACAGAAGTTGTAACTACTACCCCTTTTCCCCTCCCATGCTGCAGGAGGCAATCAGCTCTTTTTATACCACCTCCAATATTGACAGAAAGCTAAGCCATTCCAGACATTGGGGAGGGGACCAAAGTACAGACACCTAAGGCAAAAGCCATCCCATGTTCAGTGGATGAATCAAGACTGCAACAAATAAGAGAGTCCTTTTCATTCTCTACCAGAGAATAAAGGCAAAATACAAAATCACTTTATTCTTCAAGCAAACTACAACAAATCTAATCCTGAATTGAACTGTAATTCAGTTATCTGTGGATATAAACCAAAACTCTTTTATTGATTTGAGGTAATATTCCTCTCCAATAGCATGCTACCAGCCTATACATAGAGCTGGCAGCATCAGAGCCCAAAAGCTCAATTTGCACATTTCCTAACTTCACCTGCTGAAGCAAGCCACTTAGATATTAAATTGAAACATGAACACTGTCAAAATGCATACAATCTGCAATAAAGGACAGTGCAGTTGTGTAACATTTTAGCTATCATGCCATTGTTTTTTCTGAATGAAAACGAACTCCATCTTGCAGGACGAATGCAGTAAAATGCAAGTTTTCCACAGTAAACTTGCTTGAGCAAGCCCTTACTCCTCCACCAAAAAACCTGGAAACTGTGTTAAGCAAACACAAGTTACATTAACTTGGATACTGCCCTGTCCGCCCAAACAGTGTTTGGTGCTTGAAGGATGGTGACAGAAACCTGTATAGTGATTATTAGTATAAGCTAAAAACAGAGGTTAGTGAAAGCACCAAAATGAATGGTGAGACAAATGCTACTCTGAGAAAAGCCAATTTCAAAATAAGTGAACATTGTATTGGAAAGCACTGAAGTATTTGTACTGTTTGAAACAGTGTACTCCAGGTTTCACGGATGACTGTCTCAGACTAAAGACAGTACATTAGATAAGAAACCAAAACTAAACCAAAATAAATGAGTAAACTAATTCAACGGTGAACAATTTTTACATTATTGCTTTTTAATTTTTAATGCTAAATTAATGGTGATGACAATAGGTAGAGCGGAAGAAATATGAACTTCCCTGAATTAATACTTTTTTGAGTTATCATCTGTTCTGATCTCAATTCCAAGAGAATGGATTATTTTATACTTTTGACTGATAGTTAAGAGCTGGTTGTTACTGATTTTCCTTCTACATATTATAAAATTGTTGTCAAGTAATCTGTTAAACAAACTCTTTGCTGAAAATAAAAAAACAAATCCAGATCTCCAGGTCTTTCACATTTATTCCTCTTAAAGTAACACCACTGCTGGAACACTTCTGCACTTCTGTTCTAAGATTCATTGGAAATCAACATTTTACTATCCAAGCGCCTCTTAGCCAGCTCTGAGAAATTTCTTAGATGTTACTTAAGTTCAGTAGGTCCAGAAGGTGTCCAGCTGCCACAGGGTTTCATTTCAAGCCAAAACAAATTCCACAGATGTTATCACTGAATAGATGTGCACACAATTCACAAGGTAACATAAAAACTAGACAGAGCCTGGACACTAGTTATGAGCACACAAAAACCCCACTGGGGAGACTAAAACCAGCCCTCACAAGTTGGTCTTGCCACCTGAGGGTGAAGAAGGGGGAATGAACAAATAAATATTTCAGATCTTTTCTACTCCTAATTTAGATGCATCAAAATGTAGACAAATAAAACACTAAGCCACAGAAATGGTCTTCACATTTATAAGTTACTTCAGCAAGGACAATACAACCTATTTATAAGTCATCATAACATAAATGACTTTGACTTGAAAACAGGAACATCTCTGCAGGTCGAATAAAACTTTTGTTATGAACTATGATAGCTGAGTCCTTGTGGCTCCTCCTTGAAGAACAAAAGCAATGTCAATCTGTGCTTCATATTATAAAGTCATAACATTGAGAAATTTTTAATAAAAATTGATTTAAATAATATTATTTAAATAAAACTGCCATTTTTACTGCATATGCAGCAGAGCCTCATTCGTCCAGATGGGGGAATGGATGTTTCTGACATCAAACACTAATAAAACATATTTGCCGTGGTAAAATAAAGTTACATTAAGCCTGCTCCAGCTGCAAGAATTCCTGTTTTCTCATTACATTCTAGCAGCAACTCCACTGTTCTCAAATTGAAAAAGTAGCCTGAATTTTCCTGTTCACAACTTCCTAAGACATACTTTATGCCTTTTAAAGATTTGGCAATTACTGAGTATGTCCTGTTTTGAATTTATTCTCTCTTTAAATTAATCTTCTACCTTGCTCCCAACAGCTCCTTTTTTAGAAAATACAACATACAATAATCTGGAAAGTGCAGCATTATTATAGACTTTTGAAGCTTCTACACTGACACAGCATATACTTTTTACATAGTCAAAATGGCAAAGCAGGTCTGAACAAGTGCATTAATAATGCCGACTTACAGAACAATCTAAGTTAGTCCAATAAAACCTCTGCGGTACACGTTTCTGAAGATACTGACAATGCAGCTTACTGCATTGAGTACATTGTTACAACTTGGCAGAATACTTCATTTAATGTTTTCAACATAGTTAAGAGTCTGTTCCAGATCTAGAGGCTAGAACAGTACAAAGTTTTTACAACTCTTAAAACAGAAGTGAAGATTAAACTCCCAAGAACAGTCCACCAGACACTACAAAACTGTTGCCACCCTGTTAAATTAATTTTTTCACATTCAAGCAATGCTTGATTTCAAACACAAAAATTTAATGGCACTCTAAAGAAATAAAATATACTGTGAAATAGACTTTAAGCACATGAACTGCTACGAACACACATAGAGGGTTATAGAATTTACATGAAAGTTCTAAAGGTGTGTGCTGTACTGGTGTTTTCTACACCAATTGGAATAAAAGAGATTCAACTTATTCTTATTTCAACTTCTGCTTCAGGCACATCACAGTTATTTCAAGCAGCCTCTGCTACCTCCTATTTTCTCAACCCTAAGGATGCTCTGAATTTTATTCAATCCCTGTTTCATGCTTTTGTACTGTGCCTTGCACTGCAATCTTTGTTGTACCCCACGATTTACTTCAGCATAGCTGTCTGACTCCAGATCCAACACGCCTATCACCATTGTCACAGTCTAATTCAAGGATTTGTAGCTTAATAAAATAACATTTAAAAATTATGAGTAGCATGCAAGCTGCTTACAGAACTGCTCTCTCAGATTCTGTCTTTCCGTACTACTCTGCCAATACTATTGACACAGAACAGTGCCCAGTAATATCCATCACCTTGTTTCAGAGACACAGATTTGATGAGGTGGTTACACCTCCCTTTTCATAACTTGTAAGAAAACCTCATAACTGTGGCAATGCTCATGACATGGCTGCGTTCTCCAGTATGCTTTGCTCACAATAGTTACAGGAAGCTTTCAGCTAAAAAAACCTGCACAATCAGTCTATATTCATGCACAGTATCTTTTAGGCACCACTGCTACAGCAAGTCAGGAACGTGCAAATCATCTCAGCAGCAATGTGAACTGTGACTCAAAGTTACATTTAGCTGCCTTAGAGAATCAATAGCAGGGAAAAAAAAAAATCACCTTGTTAAAAAATAAGGAAAGGGACTCATTTTTACATTCCTTATACTCTCTTCTACCTCCTGTACTTCTAAAGAACATTGTAAAGAGTAATTATAGCTATGATCAGATTTAAATCATGTGATATTGTGAATTCAGAACAAGTTTTACAAAATGTCTTTCTCTGTTCTAAGTTACAAGGGTACCTTTAAACAAAAGAGCTTTGAGAAATACTACTTAGCCTTAAACATTATGAAACATTACAAAACAATAAGGCATTAGCATGAATTCAACTCAATCCTGTCCATTTCAGCCTAACAGCTACAGGACTAATGGACACTTAACAAGCATAGGAAGAAAAGCTCTTTCTTGTAATACTCTAATGTTTCAGAAAAATTTTCTCCAGCAAGGTCAAAATTTGCAGTGAAGAAGTAGGCAGAGTAAAGTAGGGAAATGCCTCAGCATACTAAGAGATAAAGGACAACAAAGTACCAAAAGAAACAGGACCCTTCATATCATGCCCAGGACAATGCCTGCCACCTGTAGATGAAAAAGAATGTTTTATGCTCTCCACCTGAATGGAAACCAACATGTCATCTGAGCGTAACTTAGCCAATTAGATCCAGCAGATCAAGTAGTTAGAGACATGGGAAAAGTAAAAGTGGAGAAGGGGAATTTCCATCATTTCCCATTGATCAGACACACACGACAACTCCACGTGCAGTCAGGGTTGCAAAAGTATGTAAACACCAACAGAATGCGTGTCAGAAAACTTTGTTACTCTTTCCTGGTTTTCCACCTGCACTGACACATGTCCTTCTTGTCTGGAACTGACAATGAAAGGGAGGAATACTATACCTGCAGTGTTCTCTGATGGTGGAAATATGCATAGTTAAAACCTAAGTTCAGATGATTAAAGGCATCTGGTACTGGTCTACAGTTACAGATACATATTCTTCATAAAACTATATGCTAATTATTTTATATGTTCAATTACCTCTGATAATGTTAAGCTCCTTATGACACAACATGGAACTGGAAACACAGAGGTACATGGCATTCTACTGCTGAATTTAGTACTGGGTCATGTAAAACCACAAATAAAAACTGAAAGAACAACTGGTTTAAGTCCGATGTTTTTAGTGGTATGGAACACTGGCTTGTTTTATAAGCAGCTTCTGAAACATATTTGTATCCTAGAATACATTCTAATAAAGCTCAGCATAAAGCACAAAGGACAATAGCTGGACAAATAATCTCCATGATATTCCTGTACCAGATGAGTATTAGATGAGCCTTGGTAATAATACATATATTATTATTACATATAATATGTAAGATATTACAAAACCCAAACTTTTTTCAGCACTTCAGAAAACAAACTTATTGCAAGAAACGGAGAGGACAAAACAGCTATACAGACCAATATATGTTAAGGTAGCTGGGATAATTAAAAGCCAGGAATTTCTTGTTTTCATTTTACCATCCATGCACCATATGCAAGATGCAAAAAGGAAGCTAACTGAAGGAAAGTTCTCTCTTGATTCCAGTTTTATTAATGAGCTTAATTTCCACTGTGTCAACTAAAAGACAGGAATTTCAAACTGAAACAACTGCCTATATTTAGGCATTGTGGTTAAGCATATTACAGTAAGCACTACAGTTTCCACTAACAGTGCAAGATTTAGCCTGGGATCTAGTCAATATCAAAAATTAACTAATGACACGGACTAAAAATTAGAAACTAAAAATATGAGAATTTTCAATGAGACTATATTATAGCATACATTTTTATTATAAATAGTCATTCTGTGATAGCTGTTCATGAGGCATTTCTTTAAAAAAAAAGTTTAAACTCATATGCCCATATTTAGAGTTCTTCTAACAGTGCTTCAAAATATGTCTCTTCATTGTTAAAAACAAAACGTAATTTGTAACTCTAAAAAAATTCCGCTAACATGCTATTAGGTATATCAAGATGGAGGCAAACAGGCAGCTTTTTTGAACTTTTGTTATTTTTATAACATATATATATAAGAAAAGCAGTTATCGCAGTAAACACCAATTAACTTCAAAAGCTACTTTCAAATATTGCCAGTCTGTTTTCCTAAAGCAGTTGTCTTTCAAAATAATAATTTATTAAAAAAATTACATATGCTGCTTCATGAGCATCGCTTAATTCACAGAAAGCAGATTTTAAGGTATGTTGTAAAATGAGGGTTACAATGAAGATGGCAACCTACTTTAAATACTTTCACAGAAAAATAAAAGGCATTTGGTGCCCAATTTTTTATCCAATAGTTCTCTAAATTAAAGAGTCCTTATCTGAAATTTGGGTTATTATTAATTTTGTTGTTTAGTTTTAAGAAGAATGAAAGCAGTGATACATTTGGAGAGCTAACAGCCAATGTAAAATACATTACTTTTGCATACATATATGAACTTCAACTGTAACTCTTAAAATTATGTTTAGATATGGGCATTGAATTTTTTTGGAGGGAGAAGTTTGTGATTTATATGGTAAGATAGTTCTTGGAGTATTCTGTACAAATATTCGGGATCTAAACATTACTTGTTTTCTTAGCTTTAAATTTCCACTCAACTTCTAGCTAAAATGCATTGGCATCAGATCTCTGAATTCTCTTACACTTTAGAAGATGTTTTGTTGCACAGATTTTTGGTTTTGGCTCTTAGCTTTTCAGCTGACATCCAATATTTACCTGTCAATCTACACTGTTCTGAAAATAAGCCTGCCGCTGCAAAAAATGTAATGTTTGAAGTAGTCTGCTAAAATCTAGCATGGATACCACAGCCCATGACTCAACAGGATAGCAGATCAAGCTTTACATGCCTCATGTGCTTCATATGACATCAAAAAATACTACAACTACCTGACAATTTGAACTGACTTAAGGATTTAGTAAGTTTACTGCTTTAAAATTGTTTTAAAATTTTCCAGTGAGTTAACTGAAATCTGGATCGCTATCACCTACCTGAAATACTTAACTAGATGCTGCCCACATCTATAATAAAAATGTCATCTGCATAAATTCTGTACCTCAATTGTTGGACTAAGCAGAATTGTGATCAGGCCTGCAGCCAAAGTAGTACTGCTTGGTGACTTACAACTGCTCAGTTCCAGTAGGAATGATTTTAGACTCATGATCTCATGTAATTACTCTGTGTTTCTTTATAATTTGGATAAGATAGTATTACCAGAAAGGGGAGAAATATTTCCACAATTGCTATGACATAAGACAGCGTAAAACAACTTCAAGCTACACTCCATGCTAACCAGTCAGGCTCATTCTCCTAAATATTTTTTGTAACAAACAAACTCGTCCAATTAATAACGTTCTCTAAAGATACATTCTGCAAATTAATTATGGTTTAATAAGGTGATGAGCCTGTTTTATACGCTTGTGTTATTGAATGGGAAACTTTCACACTAAAATTAACATCAGAAAAGTCTAATGCACCTTTTCTGTCCTGTTTCACAAAATAAAATGTAGACCAATCAGCTAAGAAAATAATAATAAAAAAAATCTGTATCCTAATTTTTACTACATGTAAAAATAACAACTTACCAGACTTGTGCTTCTTGTGTTTTGCTTTCTTTTTAATAATAAATAACTTGTTCTGGATCTCAGATTTAAAAGATTTGAATGGATGAAGATGAATCTCACGTTTTCTTTGCAAGTCATCAAGTTTTCTCTGTAGATTTTCATTTAGAATATCCTTCAACTTCTTTTTTTTCTTTTTCTTCTTTTTTGCCCGCAACTTGTTTAGTTTATTATTTCGCAGTGAGTTCTCTAGCATTGTTTCTTTAGCAGATTCATGGTAACTTATGTCTTGGTTGTCATTATGAGTGCCATTGACATGCATCTGGCAAGTTTTCAGTGTGTTCTCCTTGAACGGACTGATCTCAGCTTTCACTCTGGCCATTTCAGCACAACCTTGTCCATTCTCCACAGCCCCTATTTCTCCTGAACTAGGGTAGCCACCCATACCAGCAATCTCTCCTGAACTAATCAAATTCCCCAAATTCTCTTTATAGCAACCAGTTTTTTTGACATCGCAGACTCTTGAGGTCTTGATTTCATAGTTAACCTCAAGCTCCTCTGTAGTGACTCTAAAGCTACCTAAATGTGGTTGTTTTTCTGGACAGATAACAACAGAGTCCATACTTTTCTCTACATCTGTCTTGGAATGATGTAGCAGCTCTTCTCTACCACCAGAACTGACCTCCCCATTGCTTTTGCTTACATATTCATGTTTTACTTTCTCTGATTTAATACGTGACACTTTTTTAACTTTGATGGGAGGAGATGGGAATTCAGGAGCCTGAAAAGGTCTTTGTTTGTAAATCCGAACATCTGCACCGCAGAACTGAGGAAAATGAACATACGCATTCTCCAAGTAGTCATAACCAAGAATTACTTCTCTGCATTCGTGGATAGGCTGACCTAGCACTGCATCCTGAACATCCTTTTGCGTTTCATAGACGAAATCACAGAGACCTTTTAGCAGCCACACTTTTTGGTTGAATGGTAGCTCATGAAATGGTTTTTCCTGCAACGGATTAACTTCTCCAAGGACTTTGAAAAACTGTGGACTCAGTCCAATTTTTTCTGCAGAGCTATTAGGATTGTCAGTCTGCCCTACAACAGTATACCAGTGTTGTACTTTCTGCCTGAGTGCTGCTTCCCAAGCCCTGTAAGAAAGTGTAGGCCTGCGATGTAACGTAGATCTGCGATGAGGAGGACTTAACAAAGAAGTCATTATTTTAGATAAAAAAGCATTACACTGAGGCATCAGAAGACAACGTTCCAATTCATAGAATACTATTTCAGGTAAATTTAAAATCTGTTGTGCTAAACAAAGAAAATGACCAATAGCTGGAATCTCCCACATTGTCTCCATCCTTGTAGGTGCTGCTTGAGCTAAAAGTGACTTTTCCCATTCTTCTATTTCTTTCTGACTAGCTTCTTCTGCTTCTTTTCTTTCTTGCTCTCTTAGCCTATTAAAAGAAAGTTCATGAAAATTCAGATATTAGGTGAATAAAAAAAACTGGGAAGAAAAAAAAATCAGAACTACAGCATGACAAACATACTTATCTTGAAGTAATAAAGAACACAGTACATAAAGTTTTAATTCAGTTTGTCTTACTTTGGACTACACAATGCAACACTGCACCAAAATGGGAAATTATAGTCTTTTATTTCTATCACCATTAGTTTAACAAAGGGAAAAAGGTAAGAAAAAAAACTGGCAGATATCAATAGTTTGGTTTTTTTTTTTTAAAAAAAAGTCTAAACCACCCAAAAAACCATATTCCCTTCCCCAATCCCTTTTTGGCAGGATTAAGTATTTCCAACAAACTATCAATACAAAAGTCTCTGAAAACAAATTCCAGATAAATCTTGCTCTCAAATGCCACGTGGCTCCTGTCACCTACCTTACAACTCCCTTCCTCGGTACACAAGTATACATGCCTAACTGTTAAGTGCTTCATTCATATACAAAAGCCATTTTCCCTCCCACCCGTAGGCGTGTTACTAGTTGATTTGCAATGGTGGTCAAAAAAGAAACAAATATCAGGATGCATGAAAAATGTGATGGAAAATAACACCAGAAATAAAATGTCATTACATTAATAAATGGTTTGCCCTCACCTGAAAAACTGTATTCAGTTCTGGTCCCCCTATCTAAAAAAAGGATAGAGCAGAAATAGTGGGTATTCAGAGAAAGAGGTTATCAGTAATCAGAGGCCTGTAAAAACTTCTGAAAAATCTGGGACTCTACACAAAACACTAGCAAGAGGAAACATGACAGCAATATACAAAGCTAGTATGATAGGCTGGGAACCTCTATTTACTTTTACTTGTAAATTCATCATGAAATTTAAAGGCAACAAATTTAAGAGGAAAAATGCTTCCACTTCAGATAATCAGTCAAGCACAGCTTACCAACTTACTAGAACACAGGGTACGTTAATTTAGTTCCAAAGTGAAAAACAACATCTGCACAAATCATGAGAATGTCAAGGGTTATCAGTAACAGCAGGGATTTTTCTTTAATGTTGCAATGGTAAACTAACATTTTTACCTCAAGGCATGACCAGATTCCAAAAGACAGGATTAGGATGCAGCTGTACTTACAGGAATGTTTTTCTAGAGCTCATCCAAATCATCTCATATCTTTTTCTCTGAAGCTTCTATCACTGACCACTGCTAGAAACAATCACTTGTGTACCTCACTAATGTGACATGTTACTGGAATTGACATGTCCTTATTTCCAGATTTCTAACCTCCAGTTATATTTCTTCATATACAAGCAGCAAATAAATGCCATTCAAAGCATCAATACTTTCCAAATTCAGCCAAAGAGTAATGGCGTATTAAAATGTTTCTTTTGACAACATGAAGCTAATAGTGGCTTCTAGCATGGAGAATGTGTATTTGAAGCATTAAATATCGACTAGATACCTCAGTAATGTAAGAAATGTGACAAACCTAGCTTAGCCCACATTTAGTGTCAATGCAGGAGAAATATGCCATGACCACAAACTTAAATTTACATCCTCTGTGTATGCAAAATGACATATAATACAGTAAGATTCCACTGAATGCTTTATCTGATACAATCAAATTAAATTTCAAGTGACTTTTTACCATACTTTGAAAAGAAATTTTCGATACCACATACATGCATCCTTGTTATTTATGTACTTATCAAATGCAGAAAGACAGTTTCATGTAGAACATAAAATTAAAATGTAAAGGCAAACAGGTCAGTAAATTCTCCACTTCACTCTGCCAATGCAGCATTAATTTACCCATATAATGGGCGGGATCTAAAGACAAAATCCCACTTTGCAGCGTTAATTTAAACATACAATGAATGTGGTCTAACGACAAAATCCCATTTGCCATTCTAGATGAATAAACCAGTAAATTCAACAATACTACTTGCACAGGTAAAGTGAGCATTTTTTTAGTCTGACTTTTGTTCTATTTCCACATGTTAATATTGCATTAATATCATAAATAAACTAAAAATAATATATAAAAAAAATCTTACAAGTGAGGCAGAGGAAGAAACAATAGTAAGTAAAAAGTGTTCTCAAAAATAAATTTCAAAGTATTCCTGAATCCCACTCCCTCCTCCCTCCTAACTGTAAAAAATACTTCCAAATAACCTGCTGCTGTGAACTCTATTAAAATAGTATGGAAATAAGCTTAAATACGAATAGATTGACAGTGAGTACATTTGTGGAAACAAACATATTTCGGTATTGTTTAATAATACCACAGGCTATAGATGATCTAAAACATTGTCTTTGCAAGCAGTTTCAATTTATCAATTAATAATTTAAATTGAGGTAGAATTCTTAAAATAAATACAATACACTAGATTTACCTCTGTCTTGTACTTCGTAACATTACAAAATTATACTACGTTAAAGATCTTCTCAAAAAGAAAAAGATATGGTACTTCACTTGCAAAATTTTTGCATTTTTTTAAAGCTATCATTTTATCACAAGATGTGTAGTCATTCCATTCTCAGTAGACATTCAAGAGAAAATGTAAATAACAGGACACTTTCATATCTTCATTACTGAGGTCTTCCTACTAGCTGCCCATCTTTTGGGGGGCATAGCTTTTTCCTGGGGTGTTTTTTTGAGAGGGGGGAGGAGGATGAAGAGGGGAGAGGAGGTGGGGCAAGGGAGCAGGGGTGGAGTGGCAAGGAGGGGCGAGAGAGAGAGAAACATTTGATATTTAGCAGGACAAGTATCCTTACACTGAGAAATTCTCTGGACAAACATATTTGGCTTTTATGCTGACAGCAATTGTAAAACCCCTGTTGTTTCATACTTTCATTTACTTTTATCAGGAATTTGTCTGCAGACATGTATCGTGTTCACAATAAACTATTCTAAGGTCAAGCTGACATTTCCAGACTAAGAAAGGACAAACATATTCCTAGATCTGCAGCAGTTGTTCTGCAGCTCTTGAGTGGATAAAACCATGTGGCACCTGACCTTAAAACTCAGCAGACACACTCCCCAAGTACAGATACCACCTAAAACAAAGTCCAGGCACAACTCCCCACTTCTCCTCTAATTTTCTCCCTTAAGACAGCAGATGCATCTCACCAGCTAATTCCTTCTCACTTTCAACAAGAGATTTCACCTGGAGGGGAGAGGAGACAAAGACTAGGTTGTGCTTTCCCCCCAGTTATCACTTCTAGCCCACTTAAGTGTTGAGTAATTTTTCACAGGGAAAAGGCAAGGCATTGAAACTCTGATAACAAAGCAGAGAGAACTGTTTTAACTCTACAATAACTTGTTTCTACAAACTTTATTTAAAAAAAAACCACTAGTAGTCAGATGAAATTAAATTTGGAGATGCCCATGTGACCTTAGTTCTGTATCTGTAATGTCTTACAGCATATTATGACATACTCTACATTTTTCCATAGCACCCAGTTCATCCCATGCTCATGTCCTCCTCATAAAAGGCAAAACTGACTGTATAACCCTACCCCATTCTACCATTTGCTAATTTAAATTACTGACTTGCAACTGGAATTGAATTCTTTAAATGTTTTAATGAACATGTCTGAAACATCTGAAACAGAGGATCATGTTTTCAGAGATGTTAAAGATATAGAACTGCCTAGCATAACTTGCAACAACTCAAAGTTGTACAGACACTTAATTTCCATTGAATTCAACCAATTAATTACCTGTCATTCACTGGTGGTTTTAAAAACTTCAGTAGTAACCTACCTCTACATTTTGGTATCTAAATGCCTCTAAATCAGCAAGCATTTCCAATTATATAACAATTCCACAATTATTTGGTGTTAATTGATATGTAAGTTAGTATGTATATTGATATGTTACTTAATTAGCATGTAGCCAAGCAGCTGAGCAGAACCTCATGGAAATACAACCAATAATCCAAAAAAGATATTCAATATTCTGTTTATTAAAAACAAATGAACAGAAGGAAAGCTTATAAACAAGACTGACAAGAAAAGTAAATCAGATGTTACAGATATACTTTGGGGGGAAAAAAGTGCTTTTGCTGCTGTACAAAAACTATTAGCTGCAAAATAGTGAAATCAGCTTTGCAAAGACATCTTCTCAGTTTTTATACGTTGAGTCTACCATGATGAATGTATCACTTGGAAGAGGTTATAAAACATTACCTAAAGAAAAAATGAAACCGATTGTGCGAGACAATGAATAAACTACAAGAAAGAAAAAGAGAACTCTCTACAAAGGATACCTATATAAAAAAAATAATGTAAGGATCTGGAGAAGGACTTCCATCAAGTTAACTACAGAAAAGAAGATAAAAACCTCACTTCAGGATATTCTTCCAAAATATACAGTTGAAAAAAAAGCTTGTAACATCAATTTAAAGGATTTTGGGAAAAAACCCTGAAAACTATTTTAAAGATTTCATTTACTGCAGTTCTTTCTACTCATCGTAAGATGCCTGTGCCTTACAAGAGAATCTAAAAGCAAATTATTAGATATTAACTTGGACTTCAATAGGTAATTTCTTTAGGCATAAGGCTAAGTTTTGCAGAAAAGCACTTGCATTTGCAAGCTTACTTATCTGGGGCTGATAGTATGTAACTCCTAGTGAGGTGGCTAACCAGTATGAACTAAGATAATTACTAGCTAGAAAGTCCACGTATGCAGTGGTCAGCTGGATGGCCAGACAGTGAGCGCTTTTTCACATTCCTGATAACTCATAATCAGTTGAGTGAACAGCAGGTGCTGCCTATCCAAACACAACTGATTTGCCATCACACAAGCAAGTTATATTACCACACTACACACAAGTTTATGGAGAAAACCAGCAGCAGAGCAAGACCAGGAGGAAGGCAAATTTCGGTACGGTAGAAATTAAAACCCTAATAGCCAACTCAAATGAGTGGGTAAACTATCACAGTCATTCATAATTATAGTTTGGCACAGGACAGCCTATTTTGTAGCAACAGATTTGGACACTCATTCTTTTACAACTGTGATGAAAGACTAAGTGAAACAACCAGTAATAATAACCAATAAAATAACCTGTATCCACTAAAGTAGCACTTTAGTTCTAAGAATACAGTTTATACCATGAGTTCTACTGGGATACATTAAAATAAATAAGAATTCTGCATTAACATTTTGTGGCCTGAAAAAGATGCGGTAATTGTTCAGAATCATGTATTTTTACTTTAATGTTCCTTGCAGAGTTAGCATAAGCTTTAAAAAGGCATAAATGCAATTTCAGTTCAGCAAATTTCATCACTGTTACAAAAAATGAAAAGCAAGTGAAAGCAAAATTCAGTAATGAAAATGCACATCTGTCAATGGACCGACTGCAGCTGTAAGGAATACTGCAATGGGGTTACCAAAAGGACAGCACTGTGCACTCCAATTAAACTATGAAGTCTGCAATCTTGCATATAGTTTTGAAAGTATCTATTCTGTGCCAACCTCAGTGTGTTTCTAAAAGACAAGAAACTGAATAGCAATGTCCTCTTCTTAACAGATAACAATATATTCAACGTAGTCTGTATTTTAGCAATAATCTGAAGTAAGTTTAAGAAGTTTTAATAAATTTTTGAATAAAAAGTGTCCCATCTTAGTGTCGCAAGTATGTGCATTTATATACAGAACGCTTTGAAAATTCATATATATACTGTACCATATGATCTTCACTGGTAATGTGTTACTAATTTTATAGACCTTACAATTTCCAAGCCTTTTTCATAAAATTCCTCTACAATGTACTTTTGGAACACTTGCATTTTTGTGAGTTGGGAAACAATTGGTATAGAGAGGTCCAAGTTACTTTGAAAACATGGTGGATCCATTAAGAAATAAGAAAAGTTAAGTAGATACCTGAAGCATGATTATTTGAGGAGACCAATAGATTAAAAGCAATAGTCAACCAGCTATCTACTGACAAGTTTTTTTGCTTCCTAGTGACATAGTTCAAAATTTTATCACATAAAGAGGCAAGATAGCTGTGATCTTTTTCTGTTATTGTAAAACATTCTGTAGAATCAACCAACGTGGAGTATCCTTTGCACAGTATATCCCTTGAGAATATCCAGATACACGAATTTAGATGTTAATTACTATGGTTTTGCAGGAACATGCTTAGGACAGGTGTATGAAAGCAAAATTTTTATTTGATCAGGTAATATGTTCTACTGACTCTACGGATGAATTAAAATCCAACCAAAATATCCTTTTTCATGACAGTGTTATCAAGTTCAGAGACCTAGAACACAGAGTTGACCACAAATCAAGAGGATTTTATCAGAGAAACAATGACCCTAGTGATCTTTGCTTTTTTGCAAAGTATGAGGTGGATTAGAAAAAGAAAGATTCACTCATTTCTAGGGAAAAGGTACTGGCTAACACTCAAGTCAGCCAATATGGTATGGCTTCAAATCTGTTGAAAATGAAGATTACCTGCAAAATGAGAGTGAACTGGTTATGTATGGGAAAAACCTCCAAAACTGTAAACTTTGAAAAAAGCTGGAAATATTTTGCTTCCTAAAGCCAGTAACTGTCTTATCAATTTGCTCCATGTTCAGACACAGTCTCTCAAATTACTGCCAAAGTATACAAGCTTATAAGCTTCATTTTCCTCAAAGCGAAAGATATCACAATCAACATTAAACACTGCCTAGAATTATAGACCTCTTAAATTTATGAAAACCACAAAATCCCACAGAGTTAATTACACACATGTCCTAAATTTGTACCCTGACAAGCTGAAATGCCACATCAGTGAGATAACAGGAGTGGCACTGGCAGAGATAATTTGCTTCTGGCTATCAGTGAGGGAAGCAGTGACAAGATCACAGAATTAGACTGTAGTTAAGCATTCTGGTAGTTTTTAATCTAACTGTTGCACAGCAAACTGTCCAAGGAGAGTATGATAAGCCATGACTGAGCTAACAGGAAATTGCTGTGGATGCTTTCAGTTACTATTAAAAAGTTTCACAAATAACAGCAGCCTTAATATATTTATATTTAATATATTTTAAAGTTTACATGACTCTAGCAATTTTTCAAGAAGGTGGTAAATAAAAAAGTAAATTCTTGCTTTGTGAATGCACTGTATTGAAGTCCTAAGTTCATTCATGAAGAGCACCATAACATTTATTTACCAAAAAAAGCCTTAAGGAGCTAGCCCCTGTAAAGAACTAGGAAGACATAATTATCTTAAACCAAAACAAAACAGTTTTTCCTATTACCTCTTTTCCTCTTTTGCTCTCAGCTGTTCCTCTTGTCTTAGAACCTGAACCATCACAGACTCAAACATGCCTGCTGACAAGCCTACTAAATTGCGAGGTGTGGAACGACGTCTTGTTGAAATGCATGCTGTTCCCTTCTCATCTTCCAGCCCATAGCATCCTCTAGATGTTACAGCTATTGATGTTTTTTCTCTTAAATGCCTAGAAGAAAAAAGCAAGCCAATCCACAATTACAATTTCCCTTACCAACAGCACTTTAATGCCTACACTACCAACCACAGATCAAGTGTATTTACTCAGAAAAAAAGCAGTTGTTTTTCACCTGACTTTTTTCCACTTTGGTAGTTCCCTTACAAAATTTAAACTTGAACCTAACATGCTAATTATAGAATCATAGAATGTTTTGGGTTGGAAGGGACCCCTAGAGGTCATCTAGTCCAACCCCCCTGCAGTGAGCAGGGACACTCAGAGCCCCATGCAACCTGGCCTTGAATGTTTCCAGGGATGGGGCCTCCACTACCTCTCTGGGCAATCCATTCCAGTGTTTCATGACCTTCATTGTAAGGAATTTCTTCCTTATATCTAGTCTAAACCTACCCTGCTTCAGTTTAAAACCATTACCCCTTGTCCTGTCATAGCTGTCCCTACTAAAAAGATTTTCCCCATCTTTCCTATAGGCCCCCTAACATGAGCTATGTTTTCACATCTGTTAAAAATGGTGGATATGTATGTCAAGTAACCAAATATTATCTGGAGATTGAATTACCTACATTAATCCATAAATATCTGGAAAGAAAATACTTCCACAAAACCTGAGATAAGAAACTATCATTTTAGAAGATACCTAAAAATACTAAAACCCCCCCAAAACTCAACGTGCACTTGTTGGTTTGGGTTGGGTGTGTGTGTGTGTGTGTGTGTCAAACAGCAGTTTAGTTTTGTTAAAAAAAAAAAACAAAACAAACAAAACACTACAAATTTGGTTGTAAAGTTACATTTAGTCTTTATCAAAGTACTCCAGCAAAACTGGTATGAGAAGTAACACCCCACCACATAACCTCTGGAAACACTTGAGAGGAGGTGAGAAAATCCAACTTCCATCAAAAGCAACCTCCGTGCTAAGGTAATTTTCTGTGTTTTGTAATATCTGAGAATCATACAGCCAATGTCGATTGCTTCCCTTGAATCACTTTGAGAGTTCTAGATTCCATAATCCTTTCTCTATATAGTTCTTAGGCACTTTTATCAAGCTAGTGTACACAGACATATTGAAAAAAATCTTTACAAATTTCTGAAAACTAAATATAAGAGAAATTCACTATATGCTGAAGTAGGATTATTTTTCACCAGTTTAATATTTATTTGAGTAAAGATTGTGTGTTTGTGGAGGAATGACAACAGCAACTGAATTTTTTACTAAGCACATATATTGCTATTTGATGACACAGTACACAAACTGACTTCACTTTCATATGGAGTTTCCAATAAAAAGGCATTGAGTGTTCTCAGGTCCTACCAAATCCAATGTGTAGTCATATAATTCAACAGAGACCCCTCAACAAAACGCCCTTCAACTCAACACAATTGAGATGTAACAGTCACACAACATACAGAAATTAACTTGGCACGAATCTTTGAAGCTGCATTTGGTTAGCTGTTTATTTGCCAGCAGTAGCTCTTTAAAGCCAGGTTCTGATATTTTTTTTTGAAATCAAGTTTTATTCAAGACTGTCCCAAACTGCTGTTACGCAAAACCAGTTTCACACACAGAGTTGCTACACTAGCACAGAATACATTCACTCTGGCTTACTCAGTCGAGTTCTGCAACACACTCAAGTGTTCCTACTACACAAGCAAGGTTCTTCTTAACAGCTGGCAGCTAATGCTCTGTGTCACTAGCAAGTTTAAGGTTGACGGACATGCACAGCTTTACGCATTTCCTAATGCCGTTCCTTCTTCACCTTCACCCTTTGCCAAACAATCCTCTTGGTTTTTACATGCAAAATACTATGTCACTCAGAAGACTGGTGGACCTTTCACTGTAAGAAGCCACCATGGTTTTCTGAATATGCCTAAACTAAGCCTATGTCAAACTCATGAGAAAGCATGTATTTCAGTTGTGATTTAAACTGGGCTTTCTACTATATAGCTTGACAGCTTTCTATGCTTCAGCTGCTTTGGCTGATAAACAAGCTCCTGACAGAGACTTATATTTAAACATATCACAATTTCCATTTTGCCATTCAAGACTATAATATGCTGAGCCTTATCTTTCATTTTAGGATTATCAAAAAATATTTCACCATTAAATTACCCATTTCAAAGCAGGTACTTTGGCTGAAGATCTTATTCCTGCTTATTTTAAAAACACTAAACATTTCACACACTGTAAAGTCCACAATTTTAAAGAGTCAGTTGTTCCTGCAAAGTTTGGGTAGTTTCACTTGCTTCTGACAGTATAAAATAAAGAAAGTAGCATTTGACATCTTGTCTAAACAAGTGTGCCTCCATGTTCATAAAAGACTTCCTTCAGAAGGAAAATCTCAGCCAGGAAATGCTGTGCCCTGTTTTGCATTTTGGTATTTTTGGCTTTGGATACCCCAAAGCATTTCGAATTAAGAGCTGAATAGTTACATAGTAGGAAATGTTCCACTTCAGTGGAAGTACTGAGACTTCATGGATTTGCATGGGAACCATTCACGTGTTTTATTGCGGGTTTTTTAAAAAACATTCAAATGGTATTTTTTACATAAAGGAACACACCCTCCCATTCTACTTTATGTCAACAGCATCTGGCAGGGCCCCTATAGAGTTTTCTACACCTACCGGGACAGCAGCGCCAGCTTCTGTTCCAGCATCATCTCCAGCTTCTGGGCCTGTTTGGAGAGCCAGTGATCCACACCGTGCAGCCGGTAACATGTCTCCAGCATTAGCCGGAAGTCACCCACGAAATCTGCTATTCCTGTGTACTGCCCACTGGAAAATTTCTCTTCCATCTTCAGCAGCCACATTCCAGCTGGCGACTGCTGAAAGGAGTGACTGCTGTTAGGACCCGAGAGGGAGCCGGCTCCTTCTTCCCCGATGGATGCCTGATCCGCGAGGGGCTTCAAAAACGGTGCTGTCAGGAGTCGGTTCTTCTCCATGAGAAACTCGCGCAAGATGCGGTATCCCTGCTGCAGCTCGGGATTCAGGCTCTGCTCCCAGGAG
>NW_009258294.1:290171-300076 GCF_000687185.1 Egretta garzetta
GGTTGTGGATGCCGGTGCGCGGTAACATCCACCAGCCTCACCGAAGCACTAACGGCCCTTTGCTCCGTGCGACGGGTACGAGGGCTCCTCTGAGGACACCCGAGTGACGGATTTCCCGAATTTGGGGGTGGCCCGTTAAAGACGTTCAGCGGTGGTAGTGAGGAAGTTCGCAGAGGCGTTCGGTTCTGCCCGCTGCAGCGCTCGCCTGAGAAGTCGGTGTTCTGGGAGCGGAAGCTGCGCTGCAGGGTCCCGGGGCTGCCCTTGCAGGCCTTCCGCGGCTGCCCGTCTCCGGTCCCGCTCCCCCTTACAAGGACGCCCTGAGGATCAGCGCCCCCGCGCCAGGGGACTCCGCAGCAGCGTTACGAAGCTCCTGGGAGACAATTACTTGTGTGCACAGGTTTGAGCTTGCCCCCTGCAACATAGGTGACTACCAGAAAAGTTTAGGGTGCCTTGCTACAGGGGCGTTCCTGTCTGTTCTACAGGGTAACTTTCTGCAGAGATGACTCCAGAGACCTTGCCCATGACATCACCTTGGTGGGAATAAATCAGACTTTGCAAAGTAAAGAAATGTAGAACCGCTCCTCTGTTGTTACTGCACTTTCTGATTCCTAAGGGCACCAGGAAATTTCCATCCCCTTCATCCCCATTTGGTCACGGCCAGCTATCATAAATGCATCTGTTAAGCTGTTTTTGTGGACGGCCTGAGCAGAGGCCACAGGGTGGTACCCCGGTCACCGTGCAGCACTTGCCCTGCAGGCTGTGCCTACAGGACTAAAGCTTGGGACCCACATCTTTAGTAAAGCCTCCCTGTAGCCCCGTTTTCCAACCCCCATCTACAAAGCCCCAGTACAGCCTATGCGCAAAGGTTGATCCCTGAGGTCCTGCCATCTCTCCTGATCACTTACTGATATTACAGCTACCTGGTTTTATCCTCCAGAACCTCCCCTTGAATTGCAGGCTCCGAAGAAATGTTGTCAGACATTTTGGCGTGCAGGGTGTGGTACTGGAGCAGAGTTCTGCAGCATGCCTCCACATTGGAGGGAGGTGATCCTGCCTGGAGTGGTGCACGGAGACCTTAGTGATTCCTGCAACAGTTAAGCCAAGTGTAGCCACGCACACTGTGACCTCCAGGCTTGTGTTGTGCCATGTGTATCCCACGGCCATGGGATAAACTCAGCCAGCTCACTTAGGGGAGCTGGTGGGCAGCTCCTACGTTCTGCTGGCAATTATACCACCTCTGTGAGCTTGCCTCTGTCTAAAGGTGCAGCAAGCAGTTACCATGTGAATATCCTTTCTGTTTGACAGTAGAAATGATGAATAGAGTTCTTGTAAGAAAATCCTCTAATAGCTTGAATGACTGCAATGGGCTTGCCCTTCCACAGGCAGGGTCTTCATGGTGTGCCCTCATCAGAGGCCCATTTGCTGCTGCACTACTCATGGTTCGCAGCATCTGAAATGCTCCAAAATAACAGTTCTCTGTTTCTTTATGGTGTTAGCTCTAGTTAATTGCATTTGAAATGGTACTTTGCAGAGTCTGAATGCCTTTCTTACTGGGACCATAATGGACTAGCGTGTTTTCTTTGATAACTTGCCTCAGGAAGAGTGTTCAGCTTGTCTAATTCCCACTCCAAACTAAAGGTGGAGTGTTGTCATCAGGGGGAGGGCTTCCTGCAATGTAGGTGGAGATTAAATCAACTGTAGAAAAAGCGTGATTGAAGATGATGGAAAGCAGCCAGCCATGTTACAGTGGGAATTTCTAGTATAAATTAAATAAAAGTAGATTAGACTGACAGCTCTTTTAGCAGCTTTGTGCCTTTTGGATGTTCGGCCAGCAACACCCGCTTTCTGGTCCTGCTGAGTCAATCAGATGGGAAAATCCATCCAAACAGGACTCCCAGGCCTCTTCCCACAGGACACTCAAACAGTGGCTTCCCTCCTCCCTTCAATCATTGGCCTAACAACATGTAAGGCCATGGGTCTTCACCAGTCTTGAGATCAGGCCTGCCCTGGATTAATGAGGATCAGCTCTCCAGTAATCTTCAAAACACGGCTTTGCTTTTCTTTCTTCAAGACTGTGAATGTCCTTCTCCTGTATTCCAGCCCCACTGAGATGTGTGTTGCTCACAACCTCCCCACTCTGGGACCTGCCGGCAGCCAGACACCGCAAGAAATCTGTTAGCCATGGGAAATGGCAGGGCAAAACAAAGTTCAGCAAGACTATGGGCAGTCCAAGTATTTTACCTGGACGAAACACATACTGTTGGAGGAGAGAGGGAATTACAAGTCCTGTTCTTGCTTGGGTACTCTGGTACTGCAGCTCTTGTTAGTGAGCACTCTGCCCTGTGTGCCTTGCCATGTCTCTCTGCTCCTGGCTAACCTGCTCCCAGACACTTAACATTATCCCAATCTACACCTGCTTGTGATGGCCCAAAATGTGGGAAGTGTGCTCCAAAGGCTTCTTTCTCCCCGAAATACAACTTCACAAAGACTAGAAATGACAACAGTAAGGTTAATTTGACTTGTGTCAGCTAACCAGTTACCATCTCTACAGCTGCCTAGAAGCTCTTTGGTATACAGGTGCCTATTATGATTTTTTTGAGGTGACTGTCTTCCTAATGAAAGACAAAGAATTTTAGCCTCTGGAGTATGCAGCTTTGTGATGGGGAGAGAGACTATAATGAACTACAGAGCCAGTGTCTTGTTTTCCACTTTTTTGTTTTCCAAAAAGTTAGAATTTTAGTTCACTGCTTGCCCTTTAAAAGTGTTTGGTAGGCCTCCCCTGCAAGTCAGGACTGAGATAACATGGATGGTTATATCACGTGCTGCATATCTAAGTAAATAAGAGCAGTTGTTTTCAATGTATGTTTAGCTTTCAACTCCATATTATTTTTTTTTTTTAAGAAGGTCTTGCTTGCATGGAAGCTCATTTATTCTTTCTTCAACAACAGCAGGTAGCTTAATAAAAGTTGTTACTTCTTGTTGTACATCTGGCTTTGCTTTGAGGCTATGAGAACTTGTAGTCAAAATTCTAAATACAATTAGTAGACTAGTACCTGAGAAGCCACTAAATGTGATGTCTGTAGGTTCTGGTGTGATAACATCTCAACTGTATTCAGGTCTGCCTTAGATATTTTAGTCTATGGTGATGAAAGAAATACAGATATTGAGGTTACGCTCTGAAATTAAATTTACAGTGGAGAATGGGGCTTCATATAACAAAACTAGATAATATCCTTTACTGGGAGCTGTGACTGGTATCACCAAAATATTTGAAGGGGGACATCTTTTCTAAGTATGTAATCAAAGTAGGATAAAAGAATAAAATAAAAAAAAAGTACCTGAAATGAATTATACTGGAGAAAAGCTCATTGTCTCTATCTAAAACAACTTCTATGTGTTATTTTGTCTTCTGTAATGAAAAAAATAGATTGCATTTAACCAATCCCGTAATATACTATCTATGTACTTTCCAAGTCTTGCCACACGAGTGCGCTGTTGAATAAAAACCATACCCCATTCCTGTTTAAGTTAGAGGTAGTACTCCATTTCGATGTAACCAGGATGTACCTGCTGGAGCAAAAGCAAACAAACTTTACAAAATACGTAACAGTGATAAAATGATGTGTTTTACTCTGTTCGGTGTTAATAATAGGACCTGTGACCCACATAGCAGAAAAAATACTGTTCAGAATAGAGCTGATAAATTTAACACTTCAGTGAGGCTTATTCTAATTTCTCTCCATACACCTGAATTTGATATACAGTTTTTGTAAAATGTCATGAGACAGATTTACGTCTTTTTTAATCATAGAAAATAATTGCAAATATGGATCTGCATGATCTTCTCTAAGATGGAATGTTACACTAAATGAGCCCTTCTGCCTTCATGTTATCACAAATATGGCAAGAAATTTTGCAATTACGGTGTTATCCACAGTGTCTGAGGTGGTTAGGGAAAAGTGCAAATGTCAAGTGGGTAAAGGTGTACCGTGAGGGAGAAATGTGAGATGTACTTGGTAAAGAATAATCTTCGATATACAGTTCACAAAGGACAGGATGATCTTGTAAAGGAATAGAGACAACTATCAGACATGATCAGTGTCCTCTACCTCTGATATGATTGTTGGATGAGGGAACCTTAGCAGGTCATGGAGGTCAAATTCAGGGATCTAATTCAGGAGTAGTGTGCCTTAACCTGATACTTTGCCTTTACATTTGTTCTCAAACTCAAATCTTCCACCTTCAACTTTAGGTTATGCTCCACATGTCAGAAAAAAAAATTATTCTTTATATAACACACATCCACTCACTGTATCATGTTCTTCTCCTGGCAGTATAATAAATAGTGACTGATTAGCTTACTGTTGCCTTCATTCTGCTTCTTTTAGTCATACATTAAACCCAGAGGTCCAAAATTAAATTTCCTGCTACTGATGACCCCTGCAGTGACATAGAAGATGGCCCCCATTAAGGGTCCTTGAAGCTCTTCTGTGAGGTGACTGAATTAGCACTGCCAGCAGAAACAGTTAGATTGTGTGCCCAAATAACCACATGCTCCTTTTGCTTATATAAACAAATGGTAGACAAAAAACAACACCAAACTCCAGAAAACACTATCGAAGTTCTTTTCTTTTGAGCATCTGCCACCTGATGTTTCCTTTTTACCATCAGCTGCACAAAAATTCTTGGGGAACCGGGTCTCTGGCATGCGAAGAAAGTAATCAACGTTTGAAATGTTCCAGATGAGTTATTCTGCTCATCTTTTTCATCTACTCACATGTCCCACCACCATTACTTAGGTCTTACTCCCATTTACGGATACAGTACTGCTTTTTATTGCTAATGGTGTCCTCACTGCTGATTAGGTATACAAGCTGACAGAAAACAGAGAAAGCATCCTTGACTTTTATACTTTAGAGACATTCCCCTTTTTTTGAGTTCTTAAAGCTGCAAGCTGTTCTGCACCCAAGGTTCTGCAGCAAATAATGTTGAAAAACTACAGTTCTCCCTAAAAGAAGTCATTCTCAGAAACTTAAAGTAGAAGTAAAATTTTACAATGTGTTGCAATGCATCAAAAATCCATTCTCTTACAAAGACCATGAATAAATATTTTTTTATTAATATAACATGTTACAATTCAAAATTATGTTCTGATTTTTAGAACTAGAGAAAGAATAAAGCAATTCAACAAATTCAAATGTTTTTTCTTGATTCCAGATTGCCTTTGAAGTCCACTGCGTGAGCTGGTTATTTCTGATTAGACTGCAAAACCAGGCTCCTCCTGAAGAGCAGTGTGATGGAACTTGGCGTCTTTATTCTGTTCTAAAAGTTTAAATTTTTATATTCTTTCCCATTTTCTACATTTTACAACTCACTTACGTAGCGCCACCTACTTTTTCTCCATAGCACTGCACCAAAATTACTTTTTGACACCTAAGTATGTGACAGGCAGAACAGAGATGTAGCTCTAACATTGGCTCCTGAAGAGCAAAACTGAATTCATCTGGTTCCCTGTGAACTGATGTATACTGATATGAAATTACCCTGCTGCAGTATCTTCATGTCCTTAAACCTTCCCTCATACCACCCCACTTCACCACCTTCTTCTAACAGTGAGGCAAGAGTGTCACAGCCCAGTGCTGTGACTGGTTCAGGTACATGTATGCTTGCTGGTGTCACAGATGAAGAATAACTTAAACTGTGAATGCTAAAAGGTGGCAGATAGTGGCCGCATGTTGAGGTGATAATGAATATATGAAACTGATCTTTGAAACTCTGAAGCACAAGCTGCAACTGATACAGGCTAGCTGTAAATTTTGGTAATATCTGGACAAAATAAAAGTGACATGTCATGAACCCTCCAATTAATAAAGAGGCAAACCCACCAGTTAGGAGGCAGATCATGCATTGTGTTTCTGCACATAGACTACCTGGACTTAGAAAACTGAGGGCTTGAGACCCTGGAAAGAAGACCTGTCTCCAAAAAGCAGGGTCCTTGAACAGAAGTGGTCGCGGAAAGTGGACAGGGGCTCAGAAGGAGGAAGGTGTAATCCTGGTTGAAGGAGAGATCCTGGAAGTGGGGAAAATCCTGGAGATCGGAGAACTGTGTGGAGATGAATGCTGTGGGATGCCCAGGGGCCTCGGCTGGTAATGCCCGAGACTGGAGGCTGCAGGAGGCGGCATGGCAGGAACCATTATGATTTTCTACCGGACCATCCCAGACAAGTAGGGACCTTCCTCCAGAGGAGACAAATTGACCTAGGAATGTGATGTGAGTGAGTGATTGTGCCAGATAATCAAATAAGGTAAAAGCTCTAATCCCTTTGGTTCTGAAATAAATTCCAGTGTTCAGATCCACTGTGGGTTGTCATTTGCTTCGTTGCACTGGGATACCTGGGCAGCTAGTACATACAGGCTGATAACTAGGTCCTTAGCTGAAAAGAAAGGATCGCTGTTGAAATCAGACTGCAGTTTCTCATTCAGCACTGTATGTCAGTGTGTCTGCTATTCAGCTGCTGACGTTCACAAAACTGTATTTTTTTTTTAGCTAAGCTTCCTCATTCTGTGCCCTCACTGATCTTGGTCAAAATTATCCAGCAGGTTCAAAAGGACAGACAGATGGACAGCACAACTGCATAAGCCTCAGTTCCTTAGAAAATCAGGGTAACAGGAACTTAATAGTCTCCAGCACTAAATTTTTATGCTTCTCCTCAGTAATTGTGCAACACAAGAAAGGCAACCACAAAATTGCTTCATACAGTCTTAACATTTATTTGTGTGGAAGGTTTCGCAATTTATTTTACTATGTCTAACTGCAGAACCGAAACTTGTTTTTCATTGTTTTGGTATTATAGAAGGGCAGTTATTTGCCTTTCCCATTGCTGTAGAGTGGAGAAAAATACAAGGATATAATTTTAATAGGAAAGACAGATTTTGAGAGAGGCTAGATACAGGCATTCGAAGTACACAGAGAGGCATTGTTCAGATGACTAAAACATTTGCTCTGTTCACTGCGCATTCATTTCCTTTATAATCATTAACTGTAAAGACCATGCTCTGTAGTATCTGAGAAGACGTATCAAGGGCCAGGGCTAAAATTGCAGTCACCCAGATACGAATGCCTGCTTCTGACAGGGGAAAAAAGAAACCCTCCAAATATGTTCACATTACCAAGAATTCTATAGTATGTACCAGTGCCTGGTGGCTGGTGTCAAATAAAAGAAGCTGTGGCAGTGCTTAGTCACCTTACCCATTGAACACACATACCCCTGTATCAACCTTGGGGTACACCCTGAGTGACTAGGCTCTGGGCTGGACTTCATGCCACTGCTTACAGCCCTCTAAGCCTGGCACCAGTTGTAAACCCACCTTGCTGTCTGCTTATCTAGTCCATATTTCATCAGTTTGTCAATTGGTATGCAATGGAAGACTGCCAAAAAACTTACTAAAGTCAAGATAAACAGCATCCACTACTTTCCTGTGATCCATCATGCCAGTCATCTCATCGCAGAACACTGTTAGGTTGGTTAGGCATGATTTACCCTTCATGAATCCCAATCACCTTCTTGTCATTCATATAGTGTAGAAAAGGTTTCTATTATTATTTGTTTCACCTTCTCTGGAATCAAGGTGAAGCTGACCAGTCAGTACTTCCCACAGTCCTTCTTCCTATGCTGCTTGGAGATAGGAGTGGTATTTGCTCTCTTCCAGGCCTCAGGAACCTCTCCCATTTGCCATGACTTTTCAGAGATAACCAAGAGTGGCCTCGCAATGACATTGGCCAGCGCCCTCAGCACTTGAGGGTGCATTCCATTAAGTCCAAAGGGCTTTGTTAACATCCAGTTTGAAAGTTCCCCAGCTGGATCCTTCTCTACTGAGGGTAAGCCTTCATTGTGCCTCATTGAAAATCTCCATTGAAATCAAGACAACTAGAGAAAAAGAGAAGAACTGATGTCTTTTATACAGCATGCCCTCCCTTTGTGTCACTTCTAATATGGAAATGTAAACTTCTGGAATGTCCCTTTATATTGTGTCACTCCTAATCTCTTTTGAAGTTAACCCTACTCTCCTTTGGAATAGTAGGTATACGCCAAAGTTAATGTGACTCAGTTTTGCATGTAAAAAAAGAGAAGCTACTGTAGTCCAAGGAGATACCCTGACAGCTTCCAGGTTTTCCTCTATACGCAGTGAAAGCACATGGCTTGTAACACTGCTGGGTGTTGCAGCATATTAACGTGCAGTGGACCACTTTTGCTGAACCCCGTCTGTGGACCTGTGTTCCCTCTAGTGAGTGAAGAGACCACATCTTTTGTGATCTCAAGTTCAAGAAACGTTATCCTTCTGTTATTCCACGAAGCACCAAAAATGATGTAACCCATAATGAGTGAAAACCAACTACAGTAACATTCAGTCTAAGAACTCTAGACTTTGAGAAATGTTAAAAAAATAGTAAAATTGCATTGGAGCAGAAATGGGTTTGTGTTTATACAGCACCATTTTTCACTTTTCTGTGTGTGTTTTTAAGATCAGAGGTTTCTCGAAAACCAGTAGACTTTGCAGCAGTGGTCAGCATAGGCGTTACTAAGTCATTAGTCTTCTGTTGTATACAGAAACACATGGAGTTTTAATTAAGTGCCTGCTGTTTTGAGTAGTAGAAGGCTTCACTGTACAGAATTATACAGAACAGAATTATTTAATGACAGTTTGGAAGTACTGGGAGCAATAGATAGGCTACAGTAGACTCAGTTTAGTCCTATATATGTCTTTGGCATGCCATGTAAACAGAATGTGAAGTAAGATAAAGTTGACTGTTACATGCCCATGTTAAAAAGTTCTTAGAATATCACAACCCCCTACAGTTTCCAAGAAGAAAATTTATTGATAGATTGCCATGACATTTTGTTTCAGTAAACTGCTAAATATATTCAGTTTGGTATCTTTATGCCTTTGGGGGAGAAAGACCTCAATGTGGAAAAAAAGAGGAACTTCTCATACAAACATTAATATATGTTCTGGTGTAACAAAAATATAAGCTGTATTCCCTAATAGAAAGTCAGTGGATTTTAGGCTAGAAACTCTGTGTTCAAAATTAGAGCAAGTATTTTTGACCCGACATCTCCAAAATCTGAAAATCCTATATTTCACATCTGTTTTAACGTTTTCAATTACTTTTACTGAAAATGTTTGGGGTAGGCTTTCTTTAGAATATTACTATTTGTGATCAAACTTTTCCAGGTGCAAATCTGGCAATACTCTGGAGTCAGAATTAGGAATAATTTTTTATATCTGATATTTTGTGGTTCAGCTCATTGGCTGTGTTTCAGTTTGGTTCCACCTTGAGAGACTTTGAGTTAGGTCTCCTGTAAACTGTTTGGAGATTAACTGGCTGAGAAAAAGTAGTTGCTGGAATTTACTGTATGCTCAATATTATTCGTGCAATACCATGTGATATAGGAAACTTTTTCCTTCCTCTCATTGCTGCAAATACTGACGTTTTGCAGATGAATTTCCTTTTACCTAAAAAAAACCCCTACAACCCAGTTTTAGGCAGTTGTTTTCCTTGTTACTTTCCATGCAAATAATTATACCAAAACTAATTTAGTAGTAATTTTGTTGACCTTTTTTCTCAATATGACTGTTTTCTAAAGGCTGTTGCCTTTCAAGATAATTTAATGTGAGATACTAATTTGAATTAGAAGAAAATTTGAAGATATATCCAGTGATGGACTGGACATAGTGTTTTAACTGTGGGGATACAGTTATTAGCAGGGCCCACAGACAATGAAATGCATCAACCCTAATGGTGAAAATAATAAAAAGAAAAAAAAAAAAACCAAGAAAGAAGAGTGAGAGAGTGACAGAAAGGGAAAGGGAGACACAGGTGCAAAGAAGGGGAGAGAAAAGGA
>NW_009258294.1:300174-309083 GCF_000687185.1 Egretta garzetta
TCTTCTCAGTGGCCGTCCAGGAGGAGAAGTGAGCAGGGCTCCCCAGATGAGTGTCCTCCCCTCAGTTCCCTCTCCAGTGGAGCAGGTGGTCCCCACTAATAGTACTTTTTCCACAACAGCATGATACTCTTCATCAGGACCTCCACAAATTCCCTCTTGGTTGTTCCTGCTTTTGATGCTTTTATTGCCGAGGGGAGCACGTGCTGGTCAGGGAAGGTGCTCCACAGCTCATGCATTGCTGAGCTCTCTGCCAATGCTAGAACTGGGGATACAATAAACTAAAACCTCTATTTATTGCTGAAGACCACTACTGATCTGGATTTAGAAAGCCTTTTCAGATCCAGAAGTGCTCAGTGACATAGTCAATTACAGTCTAAACAACAGTAATGTTTAAAATAAGCTGTAAAGGCTAAGATGGAAGGTCAGTTGCGATGTGGATGCATCCTCAGTATTTACATGGCTTAATCTACCAGGATTTTATCAATTACAATTAGTTTAAGATTGTTTCTTTTTGTGGCTGCTGATGGCATGTTATTTATCTATTCTACAGTAGTGTTGGTGCAGTGCATTATAGTGTTCCTACAGTTGGTCATTTCAAATAAAAAAAAAAAAATTGTTCTGTGCTGTGACTGTAGGGACCACAAGCACTTCACTTAAACCTAGAATGTTACCTCATGGCCCAGGAACAGATACAACCTGTAAGGACAGTTCATGTGACATGCAGCCTGCATCTTGCAACCTGGATCCATCTGCTCCTTACCAAAAAATGCAGCTGCTGCAGTGTCATCAGAACTTGACCCAGTGTCAACTGGGTCTGACAACTGTATTAAAAAAAAGAAAATGCTTTTGCCACATTATACATTTCTCATTACGTTTGTCCTGTACTGAAATGACAGTCTCACGATGTCATGACACTTAGAATCCTTCCCACATTTTTCAGTTTGCTGGAGCAATAGCCAAGGACTTGAGATTTCAAAGTTTCACATTGCATTGTCATTAAATATATCTTTTAGCAAAGCCTTTCTACTGACCTGATATACTACCAGTGACCAGTGAGGGCTTAATGAACTAAAAAGACTTTTCCTAAACCAAACACAGGTAAAATATAGATGTTTCTTGACATAGTATACAAATTCTAGATAAAAGCAGTATCTCCTTCATTTTACAAAAACTCTGGGGAAAAAAAGAAGTCATATTGTTTAGAGGAGTTTCATTATTTCAGTAAGGTATATAAAAGTGTGATTCACTCCTTTAAAAGTGCAAATCTTGCTTATTAAAACAAATTTGGTGTGTATGCATAGAGAGGACCAATAGGTGAGTGAAGGTTTAGGTATGTACGTACGTAGATAGATAAAGCCAACAGAACATGCCAAACATCATAATGATAGAGCTGGTTCTTGTATGATAAAAGCCATTATCTGGGCTTTATGGGCAAACACATGCAGCATATCTGCTTTAAACAAGCTCACTCATGTCATAGGCAGTCTAGCTATTGCCGTTGGTGCAATGCCTGCAAAGCCCATTTAATGTCTGGGTAAATGTTTAAGCAGTTAACTCATTTCAAGCTCCCTGCAACTGAGGCTACACTCCTACTTTTAATATGTCTGTATTACCATAAACCCATCATCTGTCCTTGAATCAGCCTTGTAAGGAATGACAGATAGCAAGAACAATATCAGTGACGTATAATATCAGAATAGTATTTATGAGTCTATTCAGGCATTACAGAGAACTACTGGCTGAAAATCTGCATTGCAATTCCAGGGAAGACAGCTTCTGTGGCATCTTAGAGGAATAGACATTTTAAAGTTTGTTCTTAGTATTTCCAACACTCCTGGAATTCTAGCAGCAGTTAGAGCCCTAAGAATATTGATATAAATGAGTGAATGTAGAGATCTAATGATTAGGTCCACGTCAGACTTTTCTTTTTTTTGGAGGTTTGGCTTCCTGCCATGTGTTCAGGCAATAAATTGGCTGTAACAGAGCTGCTTCTAGCATTCTGCTGAGTAGAAGTATCCCAGCAGAGACAATAGCAGGCAAAAAAAGGTAAGCAAGAGTGGAAGATTACAGCAGGGTTTTAAATAGGCTTCAATTTAAGATAATTTTATCAGACTGCTTGTTCAGATTCTAACAAATAGTGATTTTTTCAGTTGATTTTAAAGTTTTCTTCTGAAATCTCTTCCTTAGTCTAGTTTATGTCTATTTTCATATATTCCTGTATTTAGTTTAGTGTATAGATTTCATAAGTCTGTCTGATTTGAAAGAGATTATAACCTCATTATTTGTTAATTATAGGATGCCAAAAGTTCTTTCCAATCCACTGCTAAACTGTAACAAACTTGGAGGAGTTACTTATGTTCTCTGGAAGTGGGACTGTCAGCTGCAAACCAATACACTTGACAGAAACAATTCTGATCCTTTAATGGTCTTAGAGGTACCTTGTTATGAATGTACCAGTATAATATGATATAATATTTGGATCATATCACCATGTGAATTAATTCCAAAATTTTAAATTCTGTTTTCATGTACTGAGTTTGATGTAATTTTATGATCAGATGTGCCTGGGAGTTAAATGGAAGAAAGAATGATGGCTAACAACAAATAAGATCACTAAGGGGGCAAGTGAAGCTATATAACAGATATTCTTTGCTGCCTTCTGTCCTGATTTTGGCTGGGATAGAGTTAATTTTCTTCCTAGTGCTGTGTTTTGGATTTAATATGAGAAGAATGTTGATAATGCTGCTGGTTTAGTTGTTGCTAAGTAGTGCTTACACTAGTTAAGGACTTCTCGGATTTCCATGCTCTACCAGGTGCACAAGAAGCTGGGAGGGGGCACAGCCAGGAGGGCTGACCGCAACTGACCGAAGGGCTATTCCAGACCATAGGATGTCATGCTCAGTGTATAAGCTGGGGGAAGAAGAATGAAGGGGGGGACGTCCAGAGTGATGGCGTTGATCTTCCTAAGTAACCGTTATGCGTGATGGAGCCCTGCTTTCGTGGGGATGGCTGAGCACCTGCCTGCCCATGGCAGTGAATTAATTCCTTGCTTTGCTTTGCTTGCACACGCACGGCTTTTGCTTTCCCTGTTAAACTGTCTTTATCTAAATCCACAAGTTTTCTCACTTTTACTCCTCTGATTCTCTCACCCCATCCCACCAGGGGGGAGTGAGGGAGCAGCTGCATGGTGCTTAGATGCCAGCTGGGGTTAAACCATGACACCTTCATATAAATGAATTGCTACGGTCTATATAGCAGGAAAAAATTTCAAACTCCCTGTGCTTTTAGGGTGACCTTGTTGCTGTTGGACACAAATGTGCTCAGGTATATTTGATTTCAGCAGTTTAAAGAGCTATGGCTCCAATTTTCTGCTTCCCTTATACTTAGCTTAGATGCAAAACAAAACAAACCAGACCCAAGTTTCCAAAGCAAATAGCGGTCGACTAGTTCTACAGCCAAGAACAGCATCCAGCCCTTCCTAGCCCTGTTCAAGCAGCATATACCTTACGGAAGAGAGAAAAGAACTGAAGAAATGGGCAGGAAAGACGTTAAAACAAAGAAATAGACATAGGGAGAGAAACACTAAAAACCCAATAAAAACTATGGCTAAGAATGAAAAAAGTAGGAGCAGGTGACATTTATGTAAGAATATAATAAGAGAGGAAAGGCTTATTGAAATGGGAGTATTTATATGCCACTCAGTCTTAAGGGACATGTGAGGAAATCCAAGCTGTGGAAGCTTTTGTTATTTATTGCAGAGAGCTTTATTTGTTCTGGAGAGCTACCAGAAGTGAATTCTTACTGTAGACTTTTCCATTTTTTACTTGTTCAAACAAGCCAAAATAACTAAACAAGTATAGCACTTCAGAACTTCAAGATTACCTGTCTATCTTTCTCCATAAAAAATTTCCTAAGAATTTTTCCAACTTCTTAAATTTGTTTCTGAAAATGTCTTTGAACTGGCCTGCCCTCTTCAGGAATTCTTCAGGATCTTGGCTTGTAATCATCCTCCTTTTCTTTTTGGTGGGTGTAAATAATGCAGATGCAAGACTCTGAATCTAGATGGTTTGCATGTTATCACATTGGTTCTCAAAAAAAAAAATTCATTTCATTAAGCATTTAGGACTAACAACATAAATTTGCATTAGTAACTGCAGTGTATGAAGGGCAAATCCAGCAGAAGACAATTCCTTGACTGCTTCACTGAGTATAAAGATTAGGAATTGGGATCTTCAGAACTTCTGATCAAGTGCAGCCAAACTAGTGTTGCACTTGTGTTTTCAGTGGGAGTGGTCTGTAGGGGATTACATGTCTGGTTTTTAACATCCTAGATCTAACAAAGTCTTAGTGCTCTGTTAATGCTGAACATCTAGCACACCAACATCTCTCAAGATCCACAAGCTGGTATTACTGCGCTCATACTCTGTAGAGCCTGATTCAGTTAGATGTTTGCAGAGGTCAGGTCCCAGTTAGGACTTAGTGGAAAACCGCAAAGGATCTTCTCTTTTGTTTAACATGCTCAGTGATAAAGCAGTTTCAGCAAGATGAAGAAGACTCTGTCTTTACTTTCTACCTCTGACTACAAATTATCAGACATTTGAAAAAATGAGACATCTTTACTAGGATACTTTCTAATACATTTTTTGGTGGCCTAACTGAATGTTTAGTTACAACTAGTGAGCCAAAGAGAGTAAAAAAGAGCCCTAGTTAGCCTTCATAGTCTAGTAAAAAGGGAATTGCCAGGGGCAGAAGTCTTTAATTTCTACCATTTTATGTAAATATTTAATGTGAAATTCTGCACCAGTGAACTGAACCAAACCGTAAGATGAAACTCCCCTCCCCTGGGTGAATTCACAAATCATTACACTAGGGTCAGAGCCATAATTGCTCTGGCCTAACTGATATTTAGTTATTCTGTGTAAAGCTGTTTGGAGCTAAAATCATACACATCTTCTCTGGGTTCATTTGCCAGGGTGCCAGACAAAATTGAAGCTTCTTGTTTTCTGTGGTCTTCACTTGCCATAAACTGTTGTAACAAACAGTTCACTTCAGGAGAGTGTGTAGGCTTGAGAATTCCAGTTTTCCTTTCTTCACACCAAAGTAAGGTCCTTAGCTTTTCTGAAATGTGGTGATTTAAGCTGTGTCCTCAGGATATCTTATTAGCTGCCTGGTTGGTTCCTCAGTCAATGTAATTCCCATTCTTAGACACCAACTTCTCCTTAAGGTATCTAGCCTAGGTAATGCTTAAATCCTGTTATTCATCTAGCCTTCAAAAACTGAAGAGCATTATTTTTTGTAAACATAATCACAAATACAGCATTGTTTGGAAAATGCAGAGCACACTGAATTCAAATTATTGAATTGTAAAGTAAACATTAATAATTTCAAAGTATGAATGGTTGCTCATGGTAGGAGATTTTTTCCTGGTCACTTGTGATATTCATTAATAATTCTAATGTACTGGTCCAATTTCTGAACTCCAGTCCTTATTCCTGAGGTAATGTTTCCTGAACCTTGGTTTAAGACCGCAATATAGCTGCATGTCATGCAGATGACACCAAACTGTGTGGGAGTGTCGAACTGCTCAAGGGTAGGAGGGCTCTGCAGAGGGACCTGGACAGGCTGGATCGATGGGCTGAGGCCAACTGTATGAGGATCAACAAGGCCAAGTGCCAGGTCCTGCACTTGGGTCACAACAACCCCATGCAATGCTACAGGCTCAGGGAAGAGTGGCTGGAGGGCTGCCTGGCAGAAAAGGACCTGGAGGTACTGGTTGACAGCCGGCTGAATATGAGCCAGCAGTGTGCCCAGGTGGCCAAGAAGGCCAATGGCATCCTGGCTTCTATCAGGCATAGTGTGGCCAGCAGGAGTAGGGAAGTGATCGTGCCCCTGTACTCGGCACTGCTGAGGCTGTATTCAGTGTTAGGCCCCTCCCTACAAGAAAGAACGTTGCGTTGCTGGAGCATGTCCAGAGAAGAGCAACAAAGCTGGTGAGGGTTCTGGAGTACAAGTCTTCTGAGGAGCAGTTGAGGGAACTGGGGTTGTTTAGTCTGAAGAAGAGGAGGCTGAGGGGAGACCTTATTGCCTTCTACAACTATCTGAAAGGAGGCTGTAGTGAGGTGGGTGTTGGTCTCTTCTTGCAGGTAACAGGTGATAGGACAAGGGGAAATGGCAGGTTCCAAGTTGCACCAGGGGAGGTTTAGGTCAGACATTAGGAAAAATTTTTTCACTGGAAGGGTTGTTAAGCATTGGAAGGGGCTGCCCAGGGAAGTGGTGGAGTCCTCATCCCTGTAGGTATTTAAAAGACAGGTAGATGAGGTGCTTAGGGACACAATTTAGTGGTGGACTTGGCAATGTTAGGTTAACGGTTGGACTTGATGATCTTAAAGGTCTTTTCCAATCTAAACAATTCTATGATTCTGTGTCTTTACTGAAAGTCAGATTATGCTGTGTTGAAGTTAGCATCATTTTCAGTCACCTGGAAAATTATCTTAGACTGTGTTCTGAAGGACAAAAATAATATGGTTCTTCAATCCAGCTAGCAAAGTGTAGCTAGCTTCCTGTGATTGAGGAGCATAAATAAGTTAAGTTGAAGTAATATAAAGTGCTTATATTTTATGTAAGGGGAAGTCTTTTAAAATATATTCCTTCAACACAATTGTATCCATGATAATCTGCATCTTAGTGGAAGTGTAGATAGATGACTGATTTACTGTCACCAGAAACACACCATTTTTGCCTTGCAAGAAAGACTTGGGTCATGCAAGCAGTCAAACATCTGTTGAGTTTATCCTGCTTCCTTTAACTGTCATTTATCAACATTATACTCTTTTCAAATTAATTTCTCAACCAAAATATGAAGTTATGACTGTTGTGGTTTAAACCAGCAGGCAGCCAAACACTGCACAGTTGCTCGCTCACTCTCCCCTGCCTCAGTGGGATGGGGAAGAGAATCAGAGAAAAAAAGTAAAACCTGTGGGTAGAGATAAAGACAGTTTAATAAAACAGCAGAGGAAAATACTACCACTACTAGTAGTAGTAGTAGTAGTAGTAGTAAATATAATATGCAAGCCAAATGATGCACAATGCAATTGCTCACCAGTTGCTGACCAATGCTCAGCCCTTCCGTGAGCAGTGATCACTGCTCCCCGGCCAACTCTCCCCAGTTTATATTCTGAGCATGACATCCTATGGTCTGGAATAGCCCTTGGGCCAGTTGGGGTCAGCTGTCCTGGCTGTGCCCCCTCCCAGCTTCTTGTGCACCCGGCAGAGCAGGGGAAGCTGAAAAGTGCTTAACTAGCATAAACACTGCTTAGCAACAACTAAAATATCAGAGTGTGTTGTCAACATTCTTCTCATCCTACATCCAAAACACACCACTTTACCAGCTACTAGGAAGAAAATTAACTCTATCCCAGCTGAAACCAGGACAATGACAAATTCTAACTCCTACTTTAGGACTGGAAAAGAGAGGAAACTCAGGTTATCAGGATTTCTTGAGTCCTTCCGCAATGCTGCTCCGCTCAGGCCGCACAAAGCCATATGAAGTGTCTCGCCCCGAAAGGAATTCTGTTAAGAGGCAAACTGTGAAAAAAGCTTCTGGAAAGTCAGGTAACTCTTTCCTGAGTGACAGGTATGTTTTTAATCTTGGAAAGATGATTCCAATTCAAGGCAGAATCCAACTGAATTAACTATCTGGAACAGTTTACCTGTAATAAAATCAAAAAGAAAAATACCTGGAGGAACAAAAAAATGAAAGCTGCTTTTAAAACAACCAGTACAGAAATACACCTCAAAATAGCAACATTAGATTTTTCACAGCACCAAATTCAGACCAGTTATTCCTAAGGTACATCTATACCTCCCTGGAAAAGAGTAAATGGCATAGCAGGACTGCCAACCATTTTATTTTGGGCACTGTGCTAGTTATTGTAATTCTAGTTAAACACAGAATTCTTACACTGTAACTGTTATAATATAACAATTTTTAAAAGGTTTGCTGCATTGACTATTATAGTTGTTCTCCTGTTGCTTTTTAGAATAACCCATCTTTTTTTCTGGAAGCCTGATGGCCTTAGGTGCCAGGCCTTTGAAGAGAAGGCCTTTGCGCGTGCATAGATCAGCTGTGAACGGGCTGAAGGTCCAACACAGGACGTGTCAGACCCGCCGCTTCTAGAGGGTGTGACTCGGGCTGTCATGGTGTGCATCATCCGTCTCTTCTGTTGACTGTACATACAGAGTTTCTGTTTAGCCTAAACAGGGTGGAAAAAAAGCTTCTTGGAAACAGCTGGTTTTTTTTCAAAATCTCTGCTTAAATACAGATGTTTCAGAGGCGATACGTCAATATAAAATGAATAACAAAATTTTCAGTAAGTCAAGCATTCCCAGAACATTATGTCACTGCTGGCACATTTTAAGTATCCTGTTTTTTACCTTACCTAATTGTTCTGGCAAAAAAAAGTACAGTTTATCTTGCAGCATACTCTGGAAGTCTGTGTGGTCCCAGAATTCTCTTAACTGAATTTTAAAGTAGCAAACCTATTCCAGTAAATCAATGTTCACCCTAATGTAATCAAAATTGTGCCTCACAGTGTTATTCTGTAGGTGTTGGACACCCACGTGTCTGGACCTACATCCTTCTGACATCCAGAACAGCGCAGTTGTGTTCAGTAGTGTTAGGGAACAGTTTCCCTCTTGACAGCTTTTAGCTATGAAGACCTGGGTTTTTTTTTCAGTCAGAGATGTCAGGCCCCCAAAATAAATGCTACTATTTTAGGTAGCCATATGGACTCTAACCTAAAACTCTTGTCTGTACAAAGATCCAATTTTCAAAGTGCAAAATTGTGAAACAGGCAAGTACTTATCTATGAAATAAAGGAAACCAGTCTAGAAAAGTATGCTGCAAAAAT
>NW_009258294.1:309125-314652 GCF_000687185.1 Egretta garzetta
GTTTTTCACATCTCTCACTGTGTGCAGGCTCCTGTGCACACCCTTGCTCTGGCTGTGGCTCCCCAAAGGGCTCTCTCCCCTACTTGTAAAGACTACTCATTCACCAGCCAACTGCTAAGTTAGGTCCCCTCTCTCATGTTAAAATTCCTCCTGTCCCAGTTAGTCTCTTTCAACACAACTATCTGCAGGTTGTCCACAATCCCCTTTCTTAAACTACCCTTCAGGCTCTTGGGTTGCTTTTTTCAAGCTCAGGTTTTTGCGCATGTTAACTCTCAAAAAGGTTCTGATAACCTTCCAAACAAAGAAATCTTTGCTTTCCTTCTTCACACCACCATCAAGCCACAAAACCAGCTGCTTAAGCCCACTGTGTAATTTCTATTATATGTTGGCTGTACTCTTCATAGTTCAAATATACATAGATTATCAAGGAAAGATTGCTGTAAAAATACACTGGATCTGTTTATTATGGAATGTTATCATCTTTCCGTTGCTAGTAAAATTAATTACAACTCATTTTTTATTAGTGTTTAGTCTGCGAGAAACACTGAAATGCTATTTACTGACTGAAGATTCAAAAACAGTTCATTTTGACATAGATGAAGATGGTAATTATGAAATATCAACCAAGGATTCGCAATCCCATGAAGGTAGTGTGCTTTTTATACCAAACCCCACCTATCATATGTATAGTACTACAGACATTTTTTAATGTACTATTATGTGTACTGTGTTCAGTTTTGGGCCCCCCACTACAGGAAAGACACTGAGGTGCTGGAGCATGTCCAGAGAAGAGCAACAAGGGTTCTGGAGCACAAGTCTTGTGAGGAGCAGCTGAGGGAACTGGGGTTGTTTAGCCTGGAGAAGAGGAGGCTGAGGGGAGACCATATCGCCCTCTACAGCTGCCTGAAAGGAGGTTGTAGCGAGGGGGGTGTCGATCTCTTCTCCCAGGTAACAGGTGATAGGATAAGGGTAAATGGACTCAGATTGCACCAGGGCAGGTTTAGGTCAGACATTAGGAAAAATTTTTTCACTGAAAGGGTTGTTAAGCATTGGAGAATGGGCTGCCAGGGAAGTGGTTGAGTGCCCATCCCTGGAGTTCTTTAAAAGATGTGTAGTTGTGGTGCTTAGGGACACAATTCAGTGGTGGACTTGGCAATGTTAGGTTAATGGTTGGACTTGATGATCTTAAGGGTCTTTTCCAACCTAAACGATTCTATGATTCTGTGATTCTGTGTTTTCTGAATATTGGTAGTGATATAAGAAAACTTCTGTTCCAGTTTACAGTAGGTATGTAATATACTTAAATGATAAGAAGATTATTTTTTTCATTCCCATTTGGGTTAATGGAAAGTCTAGATGCTTGGCTATTACGAGAGTGAAAACAAAGATAATCCTCAGAGACAAGGGCAAAATGGAGAAAAATAGAAAATATTTTGGAATTTTCAGGATTATCTTATTTTTCATGGAACTGTTACCTCGAATGGGGCTTCTCTAATTGACACAAAACCCAGTATTACAACTAACATCACAGAAGTAGTTGTTAGAGGGCATTCTTTTGGCAGAGAAAACACAAATAAAACAAATGCCATGACTCTAGATCTATAAATTTTCCAGCGATGTGAAAGTAGGGGGAAAAACAACAAACCAGATTTCTAACCAAAATATGGGGGAAAGTTGAAATATTTATTTACCAACTTACTGAAACTTTATCTCTTACGAAACCCCAGCCTTTACAGGAATGAGAAGTCCATTATATATGCTTCAGATAAAGATATAGAAAGGCTTGCCTGATATATTTATAAATTAAATTAAAGTTATTTTTATTCTATTAAATTGTGAATAATGGAAGCTGCACTGATAAGGTATGTAAGCGTGCTTTATATATTTTGAAGTATCTTTTACTTGATGACTTCATAGGATTTTGGAGTAACTCCTATGATTAGTATTGCTAATTTATGAACAGAACCACAACCTGTATAGGCGTACAATAGAAGCAGTCTCTGAATAGATTCGTAGTGTGACAATCTTCATGTAGAAGATACTGGCGTTCCTAGAAGAAAAAGAAAAAAAAAAAAAGGAAATGCTATGTAAAATTCTTGTGTATGTAAACACAAGTGCCACAAACATATATTCAAGATGATACAGTTAAGACAACATCTTATTAGGAACCAGCTGTAACCTAGATGTTTGTGACTTTGACCTGAAGTGTGTGGTGCCTTCCCTAGATAGCTGGCTATGTGATTCAGGCTGATGCTAGAAAAGCCAGAAACCCCTGCTATTGCTACCTGTTAACTTTCCAACCTTGTACATTTTTTATTAGGGTCCTCACGTCTGCTGCCAAAGACTTCCAGGCTTCTCTTTGATAGGATTTTAGGCCTTATGTCTCGTTACTGACCTCTATTTTCTGAGGTGCATTCTCTTTTGCAAAAGATAGTTAATTAATGAATACATATATTAGACTCAGAGTCCAGACTTCAGAGCACCTGTTCACAAGTTCGAACAGTACAGTCTGCCGGGGTTATATGAATTCAGAGACCTGCAGGAAATGAAGACCGATGCCTATTGCTATTATAAACTCTTTCTCAGATTATGTTTTAAAACATCTCTTTAAATTGTTTGTGATGTTTTTAAATTTGAAGAATGTAAATATCTAATTTTTCATACTTGTTAAATATCTTCTGTTTCAGATATTGCATGGTTAAGTGTGTTTACAAGGAATGAACAAGCGGTTACTGGTAAGACTCCTGTGGGAATAAAATATATCATTCTCTTTGTTAGGGTCTAGTTTTGAAGAGATGTTTGAGAGTAGGACAAGAAATTAGTAATGTTTTATACACAGACTTGACATTAGAAGTAACAATTATACCAGATTCTCATTTAGGTCAGGTTCTGACCTATAGCCAGAGAAGGCCAAGGATGTAACTCACATTGGCAGATGTCCCTGATCAACTGGCTGAACTCCCGCATCCCTCTTTTGTTACCATTCCTACCTCTAAGTCAGAATGCTCTTGACTTGGGTATGAAACCTCTCTTCCCTGGTGGTCTGCCTCCAACGTGCTACAACTGAAGTTGGACAATTGCAGCTGAGGCAATCTAAACTGATGTCACAAAAGTAATAAAACGGGCCCTCTACATGCTGCTACATTTATCTGAATACATGTATAAACTAAGTAAAATACACTAGGCTGGAGTGTGTCTCAATTTTTAACAAGGATTTCTAGGCTATTTTCATGCTGTAGCTGGCTCAAACAAAATTCCTTCAGAAGTCTTCCACAACAGCATTGCAGTTAGGGTAAACTAGGGCAACTAAAATCATGGCCAGGATTAGAGCAGCTAAAATCAGTCAGGTGGGATTAATATGTTCTGCTGATTCTGAATATCCTCCAAAGGCTAAAAAATACCTTTGATAATATGAAAGAAAATCTCCTTAACTGCAACTGTTAATGCATAATTACCCAACCTCTGTAAAATTTGTATTCAGTTGCCGCAGTGATGGACATGTAGATCAACTGCTGCTTTCTTTTATATTTTTTGTCTTAAACGGTACACCTGAGACACTTTTAAAAGCACAGCTGGTGTTAGTTGAAGTAAATCTGCAAGGCAGTCAGATAGCTATAATGTCACTAGATAGATATTAATACCACTGGTTTTGCTAGGTAATGCTCTTGTATGCATATCAGTTGACAAAGAGTAGCTTAATTTATTTACTTTTTGCTGAGGCCTTGAAGTACCAAAAGGTAACAGTTATTGTCAGCTTATCAGGCTGAGCAGTATCCTGTATTATCGATATACTGCCATTTCCTGCAGCTGAAAAACAGTATTATTTCAAAAGGGAGTAAACCCAATGCACTCAGAATGATGATAGCGGACATACTTTGCCTTACAAAGCATGCACAAAATAAAAGGTAAAAAATCCCACATTTTCCATAGTGATGTATACACAGTCACGTATATTATGTAAACAAGTACGCATTAAATACTAATATTTGAACTTTGTAATTCATATTATCTACATTAAATATAACTGCTATTCCATACATTAACTATAAATATAGAGAAAGAAAGTATATATATGGCAAATTTAAAGCATCACAAAGCCATAGGCTTTAAATATTTTACAGAAGAGAAGGGTATCAAGAGTGGTTATATTTGTTTCTATTCCTATGCCTATTGATGTGAAGTGAACCTGAATGTTGTCTCTTTACAAAATATTTTTAGCTATGCTTCATTTTACAAAGTGATACACATTTTATTACAATATTCTCCTCTATGTAAAACAGATTCTAAAAATTTGGTGATCCTCACACAAAGATCAAAGCTTAATGAATTTGTCCTATTGTGCAAGGGTAAGACGCATCTCTCTCTGAAGGTAAGAAGTTTGTTTCCTGTGTAACTTGTGGGTGCTCTTTCTTACTATAGGACAATTTCCCCTACAGACCTTTTCAAATTCATGTTCCTTTACTTACCCCTTCCACATTTCACAACTTCTGACTACCTTCCTCTGTTCTGTCTGGGGAAATATTTAAAGTAGGTTATTGCAAAAATCTTTGGGTTAGGTAGGTGACTACTGTCAATAGGAGACAGTCCGGGTTGTTGAGTTCCAGTCTCTGTGGAGGGAGAGGGGGCTTCTTAACCAGAAAACGTGCAGGAAATAAAAGGGGAGGAAGAAGTAGGAATGGTGCCTTAGAAAGAGATTAGTTTAAGAGGGGAATTATTTTCTCCTAATCAATCCAGATTACAAGATAAGGAATGTGAGGAAAAGAAAATACAGCTGAACATAGTATCCTGTTTTAAACATTTACCATCTGTTGTCAGAGCATTCTCATTTTCTCCAGTCCTGTGAAGGTTTGTCTATGGTAGAAAGAGCAGGCAAGGATAGTTTTCCCCATTGGAGGGTTATAACCTTTACTAAAATCTGTCTGAGGAAGAACGTTATGTTGGAATTTACCCTCTAAAACAGGGCAAAGGTCTAAGAAGCTCTGTTTACACAGGTTATGTTGAGATAAAGAATGACCTTCACCTAATGCTGGCCATGCATGATGATGTAAATTGCAAAATGCTTCCTCAGATTAAGTCTTTAATGGTTTTCATTTGTTTTTAATTCACAGATGACTTTCCATAAAAGCTATTTCCTGAAATTATCCAGGGAAATGTATGTTGCAAGACACATTAATTATATTTATAGCCTATTCTCCCACTGGAATTTTTTTTTCTGTCCTTGAAAGAGCAACTATTTTAAAAGGATTTTTCTGGTTCAGAGATTAACTTTTCATAAATTAATTGTTTGAAAGCTATTCCACCAAGTCAGGGAAAGAACTGAGTGTTGAGCCCTAATGGATTTTACTTCCTAGTCGCCTATTTTGAAGTACCAGGTTATACCAGATTGTGTTTCTTGACATGATTAAAAGCAGTTCTTATCTGAAAATGAGGTAAGACATATTTAGTGTCTCCCAAATATGTAAAAACCTTGGAAAGATCATGGACCTTTCTTTTTCCAGCAGAATACAAATCATTTTCATAATCTCAG
>NW_009258294.1:314703-324343 GCF_000687185.1 Egretta garzetta
GGAATTCTGATATGGAAGATGACAGGGCTTCTTCTCTGTGAGAAAGTTTTGGTATTCTGTTACAACATGGTTCAGTCTTGGCTGCATTGCAAAATAGAATCTGGGCATTAAACAGTTTAAAGGATTGTCTTCAGTATTTGCTTTCAACCCAATTCATTTTGCATTGCAAGTAGTAAAAGAGGAATATATTCATGGAAGGGTTTCAAGAACTTATCAACTTACTCATCTTCAATAATTTGAAGGTAATCATTAATGGACTTTATTAAAAAAGAGCTTTCTTTAAAAAAAGTACTACATCTGGTGGATTAAAAGAGCAAAATATGAAGACAAAATTACCAATCTGGGTGGTTGTAAACACAGGTCTTAAAAGCATCCTGTTCAGAGCCAGATTATCCTTCAGTGGAAAGTTGCAACGTGAATGCATGCAGCCATGAAGATCCTGACTTCAAACAGGTATATAATCATGATCAAAAAAAATAAAAATGTGTGTGTGAGTGTGTATGTGAACGTAAGTGTAAAAAAAGTGCAGCTAAGTGCATCCATGCATCACTCACTAAGTGACTAATTGTTTACTTCCCTAGTAAATTTCAGCTGATTTTTAGTATTTTCCTCAGAAGAAGTAAGAACTTTTCCATACTTTTCACTTGACCTGTATGTATGAATACATCCTTCAACCTACAAGCAAAATTTCTGACATTCAATTAAAACATGAAAGGTGGAGATGTTTCCTATATTGTTATGCTTATACAAAATGCAGTAGTTTTCAGCTGGTACAAATTCTTATACAAGATCTAGAAAATCTGGATGAGCGTACTACTGGGTCTAGAAGGGTCAGATTACAAGAGTAATGATGTTTTTAAGAAATAGTGAATCCATCAGTCAAAAACTTCTGGGGAATAATAAAACCATAAAAGAGAGATATACAATTTAATATAAATAAGAAATTAAAAGTAAACAGTCCCTGAAGTACTTTCAGTCCGAATTCTGTGTCAGCAGATGATTATAAATCAGGAGTAATGTATTGCATATAGAAATACAGGCAGCCAGATGGTTTCTTAACATGTTTTTGTGACATGTTTTTGTTGGCTCTTCTCTAGATAGAAATGATAAAACATCGTGAACACAGGAAGGAAACTATTTTAGTAGTTCTCTAAGATATCTTAGATATTTAGTCTGCTAGTTTTTAACAGTAAGTCGTAAAGACAGGCATTTTCCTTTTTTTATTGGAAGACTGCTAGTAGAATTATGAGAAACATGAGAATCTGTGAACCCTGCTGTTATACCAGCAGGAGGGCTTGCATATTGTGTTGTAAATTTCCGTTTCTGTAACCAAGGCTTATAGAGGCACAGACAGTTCATGATCAATATTTATTAAGGCATCTTTTATTAATTAGGCTGTTATTATCACAATAACACCACGTAACAGCAAATAGTAGTTTATAAGAGTATGTTGTTCTAATAGGGGATTAAGTCAGGAAGATAACTTGGATCACAACCAGTATTTATTGCAATACTACTCTGGTAAGAGTGGAAAACTGTCTGCATCATACACGCAGTTACTGCCTCACGCAGTGCACACACTTGTGGTCACCCAGCTGGAGCAGCAGTGGAGAGGCCAACCCCAGCTGTTCACTCAAGAGCAGGCTTATGTTTACTTACAGCTGTAATTATTTTAACTCTATAGTAAAGCATGCTTACCATAATCAATAGTATCATACAAGCAAATGCAGTTAACCACACAACAGTTAGAATTAAGAGATATAGAACAGTATTTCCCTTTAGCTCTGCCACAGAAAAGGTTTTCCCAGCTATTTCCCCACAACTTGTTGACAACAATGGGATGTTTCCCACTCCTTATATGTAATTCTCCCACTAGCCTGTACAGTCTCTTTTAGCACAGGTAAGATTATATTTGCAAACTTTGTCACTTGATGTAGCCCATGGACAAGAAAGTGTTAATCCCAGTCATTTTTGGAAAAAAACCAGCGCATGGTTATGATGTTGAAATGAATTTTATTTAGCACTCCCTGCTGACACTAACGGCCTGATTTCATCTAGAGGTCTCAACTAGACTGCTGCTGTTTCCTGCCCTTCTTAACTTCTGTCAGACTGTCTCATAAATTATCAGTTTCCTTGGAAGTCTGGACCAAAATTATGCAGCCATGTAGCATCAGAACTGGGCCTGTATCCTTGGGAAACATGCAGCTAAACAGATCATAGGAGGAGGGAGTACAGGAGTAACAAATAGTAGAGGGGGGTACTGCCAAGGAGAGTTGTTCACATTCTGTGTTGTTACATGCATGTATAGGTTTTAATGTTCTCATTTTACCATATTAATTAACTATGTACAAATTTTTACTATTTCTTTTTTACTCTTCCAGAACTTCAGGGTTTAGTGATTATATATTGGTTATCAGAGAAGTACACATCTCCTTCAGTATGCATCTCTAGTACCCCTCTTCAGTATTATTTCTGTTCTGGTTCAACCACAGTATATTACTATTCATGATACATTACCAATCTCAGACCTTTGCATACATAATACTTAACCCTCTCAGCTCTTATTAAGTACTACTAGCACTCAGTTTTCCCTCAGTTTCAACCTTGCTTTCTCTTTCCTTGCTCGGTTGATACACATCCTAAATTCCTTCTTGACTTAACACATTTGCTTAAAGCATTACTGAAGTCAACAATTCTGTCACTAGATCTGGCTGCTCCTCTTCAGGTCGTTGTCCCTTGAGATAATGCAGGGTTATTAGGTTAATATAACTGAAGAGCATTATCCCAAAACTTTGACTGGAGTTCCCCAGTGTGGATGGACTGATTCTGAAGGGCTGCGAAGGACTCTCAAAGCTCCATTAAGAGCTGCAACAGTTTTTATTCTAGGGTCCTGTCTACCTTGCTGAGCAGTTAGATGGAGGTAAACAAGACAGAGGCAGATTAAGTCAGAGGTTAGCTATGCAGTCATGACAGACCTTATTATGGGACTTACTCCTTTACTGCAGTTAAATAGGCTAAGGTAAGGAAAAAGCAGCTCCTAACAGGCAAAATCTGTCAAGTGAGTTCCATGGAATTACCTCAGTTCAGAACTTTTGACCTTGTCAGTAATGACAATTCTATGTTTGCTGTGCTTGGCTGCTGGCTGGGGTCAACCCACCAGCCCTTTTTGGCAAGCAGCATGCAGCTTGAGGGTTTTTTTGGCTCCATAAGTTGATTGGAGAGCCAAGGAGCGATCAGCAAGGTTCACTCACCCTTCAGTAGTCCCATATGGCCAGTGTGACAGTCTGATGGAGGGTGGAAGTTAACAGTGGACTATTCTGGCCTGAAAAAAGTCATGTCACCATTGAGTGCTGCTGTATCAGATGTCCCAGAGCTCCAATATGACGGGGAGTCAAATGTGGCAGAGTGTATGCTACAACTGACATTGCCAAAGCCTTTTTCTTGATCCCTTTGGCACTCCCCAGAATGCAGGCTACAGTTTGCTTTCATGTGGAGGGGTGTCCAGTACACCTGAAAGTGACTGCCCCAAGGTGGAAGCACAGCCCTACTATTTGTCAGGACAGGACCAGCTGTGAGGACTAAAAAGCACTGGGGTGTGTTAGCGCAAGCCAGCAACAAATCTCCCACACAGCCGCTCTCTCAATCCCACTCCCCACCAGTAGGATGGGGGAGAGAATAGCAAGAGCAAAAGCAAGAAAATTTATGAGTCAAGATAAAGACAGTAAAACAGGTGAAGGATGGAAAAAACCCCAAGTGATGCGAAAGTACTTACTTGCCTCCTCCCATAAGCAGATCAATGCCCAGCCAGTCTCTGAGCAACAGCCACCTTGGAAGCAAAAAAAAACCACCCAATTTTTTCTTCCTCTACGCCAGTCTTTCTGGCTGGCCATGACATTATGTGGCATGAAGTACACCTTTGGCCAGTGCAGGACAGCTGTCCCAGCTGTGTCCCCTCCCAGCTTCCTGCCCATCCCCAGCCTACTCAGCTGGGGCAGGGTGGGAAACAGAGGTGGCCTTGATGCCGTACATGCATGGCTCAGCAGTAACCAACACACTGGTGTGTCATAACCCTGTTCTGGTCACAAATCCAAAGCATCATATAATTAATTTGCAATATTTTCCAAGGTCCATAGCTTCTTCAATGTAATTGAGGTGGCAGCTCAGTTTGACTAGTTTGGTTATCATCATTGTACAACTCATGCAATTTTTGATCATGTGCTCATTTCCTTGTTTCATCCGAGGCAAAATGTAGATTGTAGTGTGCCCTATACGCCTCTGTGTAACATACCATGACAATGTAAGATGATATGTTTTGTTTCAGCTGGCCTTCATATCCATTCCTTCTTATCTTTTAGCTGCTTCCTGGTTTAGAGTGCAGCAATTGAATTTAGCCTGGGGTTATGCTCATGGTGCCTTATTCAAACTGACTTTAAATCATTTTGAGTCTATTTATTTTAAAACTTGGATAACTACTCTCTCACATCTTTCTCTAGTTCCCATCATTGACATATTATTCCATAAGACCACATTTTTTTCTTCAGCCTGTGGAGACAACATTTGTAGCATTTTTCTAACATGAGCTTATATATATTATTGCAAGTACATTGTGAATGACCTCTGGGACTGTTGTGGTTTAACTCCAGTCGGCAACCAAGCACCACACAGCCACTCACTCACTAGCCCCCCACGGTGGGATGGGGGACAGAACTGGAAGAATAAAAGTGAGAACACTTATAGGTTGAGATAAAAACAGTTTAATAATGGAAATAATAATAATGATGGAAATAATAATAATGATAATAATGGAAATAACAATAACAATAAAATGTAATGAATAAGAAAACAATGAGAGAGAGAGAGAGAGAAAATCAAAACCCAGGAAAAATGCTCACCACCTTCTGACCAAAACCTAGTCCATCCCCAAGCAGCAATTGCTGCTCTATGGCCAACTCCCCCTAGTTTATATACTGAGCATGATGTCATATGGTATGCAATACCCCTTTGGCCATTTGGGGTCAGCTGTCCTGGCTGTGCCCCCTCCCAGCTTCTTGTGCACCTGGCAGAGCAGGGGAAACTGAAAAAGTCCCTGACTTAGTGTAAGCACTGATTAGCAACAACTAAAACATCAGGGTGTTATCAACATTCTTCTCAAACCAAATCCAAAACACACTACTATAGCAGCTATCAGGAAGAAATTTAACTCTATCCCAGCTGCAACCAGGACAGGGACATGAGTAGAGGTGTATTTTTTGTCACTAAATGTGAAACCTAACCTGCAAATTTGTTCTTCATTTAATGCAATGGCAAAGAAACAGTCAGATTGATAACTGCAAACCAGTTGTTTTTTTCCTGGAACTTGCAAGTTATCTCTTAGGCATGCCTGCTGCCATAGGAGCTGTCCTCAGGATGAATTTTATCTGGCACTAGTCCACCATATTCTCCAGGTTTTCTCATCAGCCTTCTTAACAGGCTATAATAGAAAATCATCTGTGCAAAACACCTTGTACTTCAATAACCTGCTGCAACTCCCAGCCCTAGCAGTGTTTGGATATGCTTCTACTCCCAGCTCCTCTTTCTTCTCCCAATCGCACAATATCATTCCCCAGATCATTTTTTGATTGCTCTAATTTTCCATCATTTCATGCAGATACACCAGCTATTCTTAATTTTTGCATCTTGTTCTGCTTTTGCAAGCACCTAATTTTGGCTTCACGTTTACCAGATCCCATTGGAGTCTCCCTTGCTCTAGAGTGAATTTCTGCATTGTACACATTAATCTATCTCCTTGCTTCTACAGGTTTTCTTTCTTCTTTTATTTTTTTCTGAAATCACCAGATTCTCTTATTCCATTTGTATTTCCTTATTACCATTTTGAGTCCCTAGAAAGTATTTCTTTCCTAAAGAGAAATGGTCTTCAACTTTCTTAATAGTATTTTTCAAACAGAATTTTTGGATTGAAGCTCCATATACTCTGCTGTTACACCGACTTGATCAGGACAGAATGTTTTAGCTGCTTTCCATCATAGCTTTGCTAATACAGGAGGGGTATCCCCAAGTTTCTTTCCTGTGCTCTGCAATAACTGCAGGATATTCTCTTTCCATCCCCTGTTGTCATATGGGCTGAAAGGACTCGTTCCTTCTTCCGTGGAAAGGTGGTTATTGCCAATGCTGCAATCCCCAGCATAGCTGGGACCCTTTAATATCCTCCTGCTTATCCCCAAGCATTCAGTTTAATTTTAGAGGTCGCCTTAAGGATTGTGCACAATGGTAATACACCAGAGTGGTTAGATTTATAGGACTGTCTTGTGGGTATGGTGAGACTGTTCAAATAGATCACTCAAAAGGGAAGATGAAATAACTTGATTATGATGCATTCATTTACCATCTCAGTCTTCCCCAAAAGGTATTATAAATTCCCTGCTCCCTGACAAGAGTTGGGGAAAACACGAATCTCAACCTTTTATTAATTAAGCCTTTACTATTAGCAGCAGATAATGATTCACACAGTCTTCTGAGTTACTCCTTCACTCAGTGCACTCACTCGGCAGCAGGGGCTGGTACCCCCGCCCCGGGGGCTCCAGGCAGCTGTGCACAGTCACAGGCGGGGTCCCTTGTTTCAGCAGGTGTGCTTGCACACACTGCCCTGTCATCTTTGTCCACATTCAGCAGCCGCTGCCTCCTTGGATGCGGTGTGGGTTATGTGACCCATTGCGGGTGCCAGTGTGTGCTGGAGGCCTGGGCAGGCTCAGCAGCTCCTCGGTACCCTGAGCTTATCATTATTATTTTTTTTTTTTTTCAGATTTAACAGGGCTACTAGTCTCCAGGGCTTATGTTTTCAGAGGCTACCTCTCAGCACATACTCTTCCTCTCTCTGGCATGGTGTTTTCTGGTAACTATTTCTCCATCCTCACCCTGAGGTGCCTGGAGAGCCCAAACACATCCACACACACAGAGGAGCTGTTTCGATATTGGCCATTCCTCCAAAGATGGATCTTAAAAAAAGTGTATTGGAAACTGGAGATGTACAGAAGAATCATGGGTAATAGAACAGTTGTTTAAGAGTAATTGGCACTGTAACATGCTAATTGTACTCCAAAAGAGGCAAGAAAAACTGTGGATTGACATTTTGTTGCTAGTGGCAGTTGACAGGGTAGGTCTGTGGTAAGAAAATAACCACATGAAAATCCTAAATTATCCCAATAACAGGTATACTGCAGAGGAAAAACTGTGCTGGTCTTTTCGTGAAGCAAAGGAATGCAGCTGTGGGTCTGGAAATATTCAGTCCTTTGAGGGAGACAGGTATTATTTTATTTACAGTTATCACAGAATCTGTCCCCAAATGATTAGGTGTTGCCAAAGATTTATCTAAAAATTGGTAAATATGTGTCAGTGGAGAAAAGCAGATTCAAAATCTACCAAGCCAGCAACATACATGAATGTTTGACACATGAAATGCTATAGAAAGGCTTTGAAAATATAACACATTTTCTACTTTGTGTATTTTCACAGCTGAGTGAAGATAATCACTTTTTCATCATGCATTACCAAGGAGATTCAGTGCAGTTCCAGTGCTATGAAGATACAAGATATTACCTGCATGTGAATGACGACTCACTTGATATTCGCAAGCCAGAAAAAGAAACCAACGGGGACAAAAATTTTTACTTCAGGGTGTCATATTTAGAGGAAAAGTAACTTGTCTACCTTTCAGTGGCCTAAGTGTCCACACAACTCCTATAATAAGCTAACAGAAGAGAAGGAAGGTTGAGATCAACTGATTTCCATTTTGGCTTAATTTTTACTTTTTTGTAATCTCTTGAGTCACCATGTTGCATGAGCAACATCCTTTATTTCTGTACTTTCAATAGGAAAAGAGGAAAGCTAAGTTTGAAAAACATACTAACAGATCAATCTTTTTGTGTCTTACCTGCACAATTGTGGTTTTAAGGAACTGAATTGTTCTGGAAGGGGAAAAATACACAGGGGATATTTTGGAGACAGGGGAAAAAGAAGGAAGCATACACGGATATGAAATACAAAGCACTGTTAGTTCTCCATGTCATAAGCATTTTACTTTTTAAAAAGTGTTTCTTACCAGCTCACCTGAACTTGAGAAGAAAAGATTTATAAGTTACTAAATGTACATGTGCATGTCCTGTCTGCCTGCCTGCCTGACTTTGGGAAAGGAGTGGAAGAGGTGCCTCAGGTCTCACTGAGAACAGAGGAAGAGGCTGAAGGTTAGACAGAAGATCTCTCTGCCTCTGTAGCTCCAAGTCAGCCCATGTATTCCACTGCGCAATTTCAGCATCTATCCAGCATGGCAGCTCTCTAAGAAAATGTACGCAGAGCATCAGACTTGCAGCGTGCAGGCAGAGGGGAGGGAGGCACGTGGAACTGACAGGGCATAACAGATGCCTGTGAACACTGGCAGCAAATTGCTCTGACATATTGGCTTCCATCTCTGAATCATAGTGGGAGATGCAATCATGTGTTCAGCTGCAAAGCAGAGCGCAGAACAGCATCTGCAAAATAATTAAATGTTAAAAATGACTGAGTAAAATAAACACTAGGTGCTTATGTGGGGTGCACGGCAGGAGCAGTAAAAGTACTTGCCCTTTAGCAACAGGGGCTGTCAGTGTGAAATGGAAGATGCTGACAATTAAGCATCCATAGACCGTATCCTGCAAGGCACGAAACATTTGAAATACGCGAGGAGACAAACCAAAAGTGTACACAGGATCACGGGGTGTTAAAGATCTGGTTCTCCACTACTGTGCATGGAGTCCCACTGTGATTTAGTGGCAATTTTCTTTTGATGCAAATAATTAGGGGACATATGTGTATAAATGGTAGACATCAAGCAGCTATGCCAAGAGGTTGCTGCTTGGTTGCAGTGGAACAATCTACAAGCTACACAGCACTTGCAGGAATTGTTCTGTGTAAATATAATAAACAATGCATACCTGAAATAGGAATCCTAACATCAGTCAATCACACCAATGCACATTACAATAAGGCAGTTACCTATAGTAGGCCAAACTCCAAAGGTCTGTGAGACCTTAAAAGACATTTTATTTCCACTCCCCCGCCCCCTCCCCTCCCCAGCAATGTGGAGTTTCACTGCTGGGCTCGTTGTACTCTTCAAATAGTGAAAATCATTCTGTTGCTTCCAATGCTGACTGAATAGAAAGGAGCTTTTGAGTATTCCCTAAATAATGCTTACAACTTCCGGATCTGTTAAGAGTTCCAAGAAGTCAGCGGGAAGAAAAAAAACCCAAACTCTAGATATCAACTTCAGCATGCATTACACTAGAATTAAATTATTTTAGCACTATCTACTATGTTGCACAAGAAATAAATTCAGTTATGTACCAGGTACAATAATTTCACTAACTGATACACTAACACTTCTTAGTCATACATTTATTATTGGTCATGTGATCACCTTACTAAGTTACAGAACATGCTCTCTAGGTGGTAAGCTGATGAAACAATGACATTTTATCATAAAACTCATACAAAGTATACTAATGAAATCAGCATTGCTGATGTCACCAAAAAGAGTAACATCCACCACAGTGAATTTTGAGTCTATTTCATAGTTAAAACTGTCGTGGTTTAACCCGGCTGGCAACTCAGC
>NW_009258294.1:324495-353395 GCF_000687185.1 Egretta garzetta
AGCTGTGCTAGCTGTGCTGTACTCCCAGCTTGTTATGCACCTGGGCGAGCAGGGGAAGCTCAAAAAGTCCTTGAGTAGTCTGAGCACTACTTGGCAACAGCTGAAAACATCAGTGTGTTATCAGTATTCTTCTGGTACTAAATCCAAAACACAGCACTATGCTAGCTACTATGAAGAAAATTAACTCTATCCCAGCCGAAACCAGGACAAAAACCTACATTGTGGATATATGCAGGATTTTGTACTTTTACCATCTACCTTGAAAATAAGATTTTTTAAAAAAAAATTTAAGGGACAAAAGCCCTTATGGAAAGCAGCAGTGCTAATGTTGTAAAGTTTCAAATTTGAGATATAAGTAATGTCATTTGACATCTTTTCTCAGAAAACGCAATAAATTCAGCCACCTTTGTAACTACAAATGTACATAGAAAAACAAGTTAACATTTTCTGGATCCTAATATTTCCTGGATTCTTATTTTGCTCATACAAACTCTTCAAACTGACATTTTCAAATTCCCACTAATCCAAGTGTCTCATGAGTGGCAGATAAGTTTTTATTTTGTGAGGTAGAAAGCATGTAGAAATTCTACTTAAAAATAGATAATTATAGCCAGTGAGTCTTACAGAAAAATATAGCCTGTAACACTTTACAATACAAACAAAAATTTATCCAATGTGTCTAACACTTTAATATGAAATATAATTACTATTTTGCCGTTTATTTTTGAAACAGTAGTTAACTTTTACCTAGCAGAAGTGATAATTATTGAAATACTAATACAAATATTTTGCTCTTATTTTTCTCCTCTTCAAAAGCTGTTCCTTAAAGAAAATACTGTGTTGTTTGCTGCAGAACAGTCTAATGCAAGTATTCTTCATATGCAATTCCTAGTACTTTGACCATATCTGTGACTTGTTAGAATAAAACTTGTGAGAAGAACATCATTAACTATAAAGAATGTAATCCTTGTGCTAGTTAATCTGATAAAAGATAACCAAAATAATGTATGTAAAAGAAGGGACCATATCTTCTTACAATGTGCTAAGTTTTCGGGAAACCAGATTTCTTTTAATCATGGGGAAGGGAACGGTCATTTACAGTAAAAAAAAAAACCCAACCAAACCCAAAAAACCACTGAAGACTGGTAAAAGAATGACTGCATTGAAGTGTGAGTTTAGGAACAATTGTCATCTATTAAAGCAGGAGACTGGCAGCCAGCCTTGCTAGCCCTGAAATATGTGCCTAGTATACGCACTGTCTTACATCGACCTGCATTATGGGTAGCCAGAAGAACTAGAAATTAGAATTAGAAATTAGTTAGTCTAATGAATGCTTTTACAATCTAAACAAAACAGAGTAATCTAGCATTACAGCAATTGCAACAATACGAAAACTCATTAAGTAATCCAAATCACACAGTTTCTGTTAAGGATCCTCACTGACACTACAGATCAATAGACAAAGACTTGTTTATGCCTCTTCCCTGGTGTGAAGTTCTCACCCTCCCAGTCACTCAGAGTCTGAAGTGAAGGGCCCTTTTTTCTTAGGTAGGATGATGCGATGATGTTGCCGTTACAATAGGTACAATAATATATATGTATCTCGTAGTTCCCCACGGATTCAGACAGAAGAGTGCACTGTCTTGAGTGTTGCTGCTTTTAGATACATGTGGTATGAATTTTGCAATAGAAAGTGTGTATAAATAGAGATTTTTTTTTTTAATGTCACCTTGGTTTTGTTTCTGTTTGTCGATAATTTGTCTAACCAAGGAAATCATAAGCAGGTTAAATTCCTCCAACATTTGTGTTTTTTAATGGTGACTCCTCCTACTCCCTGTATATGTGAGTAGCTGCAGAGGAGCAGATTCTCTACCAGCTCCTCTCTTCATTGCTTCTGGCAAATTACACGGGCTAACTAGTACCGAGGGCAAAAGACAGTTAAAGTACAGCTCCTATCCTAACATACAGTTCATTGAAGCCGTCCTTCTCTAGCACCATCTCGTGGACTTCAGCTGTACAGTAGTAACTTTCCATCCAAATTTTAGCACATCAGCAAGCTACAAAAAAGTTCTTAGCAGCTGAAAACAGGAAATTTCCAACTGATATAGGGCCTTGATCTCCTGTGTCTGGAATGACCGAAGGGGACAGCCAAGCAGGTCAAGGAAAGAAAACTTTCCCCTCTATTTGTATTTGCAAGACTGTTATCTGCAGTACTGCGTTCAGTTTTGGGCTTCCCGGCACATACCAGAGCAAGGCTGAGCAGAGGCACTGGGCTGATTAGGAGGATGGAGCGTCTGAGGAGGTGAGGGTAGGGCAGCAGGGTTTGTTTACCCTGGAGATGAAAAGGGTAACTCTTCACCTGGCTGAAGGGGGGTTGTAGAGAAGGTGGACACAAACTTCCCTTAAAAGGTGCACAGCAGAAGGGCAGTAGGCAGCAGTCATAAGTTGTAGCAAGGGAAATTTTGATTGCCTGTTAACCAAAAAAAAATAAATATAAGGTTTTGTAGGAATTGGAACAGGAGTTGTGATTATAAAGTGTCGATCTTTGGAGTTTTTCAAAATTCAACTGGACAAGGCTCTGTGCAACCTCATCTAATGATGAAGGTAAGCCTGCTTTGAGAAGGTGATTTGACAAAATGACATCCAGGGGTTCCTTCCAACATGAATTATATTGTGATTCTATGACTCAAAGGCAGCTTGAGTGCCTTAGAATTTACAGAATATCTAATCCAAAAAGCAGAAGTATTCAACGCAACCTACACAAACATACAGAACCACATGAAGGCAAACAAAATAAATCCTATTGATTTAATTCCAAAGCACAATATTTTCATGACTAGATGCAGGCTTGAGTGCAAGGGGGAATATACTCAGTGTCAGAAAAAATGTCATAGCAAGTGAAAGATTCCCTCTTGGTCTCCAGAAAACTCAAATCAAAACACATAGGCTATTTCAAAGCAGAAAACTGTACAAGGAGAACAAGGGCTCATTTGGAAAATAAAAAGTAATTGCAGCATGATTAACAGGTGACTTTAAAAGCTACTGTCATTTTATCTGATTGTTTCTGGTGTAGTTTTTCTTACAATAAGTTTTCTCAATATTCGAATGATCTCAGGAAATACAGTAAGCACATCTCATTGTATTGAAGTGTGGTCAGTTCTGTTCTGATCACCCCCCACCACAGCTGTTAAAAGTAATGACTAAGCTATAGTTTTACTGAAGAAATCAGAATGTACATTGGGTATTCTAATAATATTAAAAATTAAAAGATCTAATACACCTAGCTACAAGTGTTACCCAAATTCCACAAGTTATGCAAATTTGTATCAGAACAATTCATTCCTGTAATAAATAATTTTTTTTTTCATAGACACTGAAGATGTGTCTGACAGGTGTGATATTTTCTGTAGCATTAAGACTGTCCTGTTAGCCCGTACACCAGAAAACATTTGCATTGCTTTCTCATGAAAGTATTTGCAAAGAGGAAGCAACTGGATGTCCAGTATTCTAGTCAAGCTGTTGGTGTGGCAGGCTTCCAACCTAACTGTTGTCAATGTCAGTAACTGAAGTGATTAGCAGACTCTGATAAGAAAAACTAAAATGTTGTTTAATGTATCTTTGCTGTCAGTTTGTTGATAAATGGATTCTAAGGTGTTTTACAAAGACTGAAAAAAGGAGTGAGAAAGGCTAGAAAAGGGATTGGAAATGGAGAGCAAAATATGGAGGAACAGAACAGATGAGAACAGAAGGACATAGTACGGAGAGCAGAAAGATACACAAGAAAAAAATTAGATAAAAGGTATAAAATGGAAAGGGATAAAGAAAAAGTTTGAAAATTAAGCACAGAAAGAATAAAACTGGGTAAAAATCTGTAGTTCTCACATAGCTGAGCAGAGGATAGGGTCTTGAAATCTCTGTATGGGTCCCAAAGCCCTTTTATCACAGTACTGATGATTTCCCAAATGAGTGCAGATGACAGATCAAAGAAGCCATAAAGGTATGTTTAAACAAGTTCTTTTGCCTCTATGCTCACCTCTGGCCCCAGGTTATTCTATGGTTATACAGGGAGCTGCAAATAAGATAGACAAGCTGTAATGGTGCCCTGGGGTGTATGTGTAAGATAACAGCTATGTGCTCATACACAGCAGAAATTAAATCTATTGCCTGGTGCTTGAAGCTTTAGCTCCTCAGTAGATATTATTTTAACTGTCTAAGTGGCATATCAAATTACTTTTTTTTTTCCTGTATGAGAAGAAATGCAGAAAAAATAAAAATAGAATTTTTATTGTGGGGTGGGGTGCATCTGGGGTACTTACATTTTGGCTGTTTAGAAAGTCATATGTTCTTCACTATTCGCTGCAGCTTTACTACAGAATTTGCAGGATCTCTCAATCTGGTTTCAACTTAATTTTTTTTTTGACAGCCTAGAAAGACAGAAAGTAGTTAATTCATAAGCATGAGTTTGCTTTGTTTTCAGGCTGAGCTTCTATATATAAAGCTGTCATTTAGAAATAGGGGTTATATAATTAAAAGTTTTAGAAGACCCATACAGTCTGACATTTGCTGCTTCCTTTACTGGCAGCTCCACATGTTCTGTCTGAAATTAATTTAGTATCATCTTCATAATGACGTAATTCTCTTGAATAAGGTCATACAAAATACTAGACTATTAGCCATGCTAATATATTAGTATTAAAACTAATATTAACCACTATGATAGCTTAACTGCTAACATAAACAAATATGTTCTGTATTTACAAAGTTAGGCAATCTTTGCTAACAATCAAGCTTCATCCTTAAGATAAGCCTTAAAACTACTTTATGGGTTCAACTCAAGAGCAGAGAAATTAGTATTTCACCACGTCGCACTGAGGTGCCTTTGCTATAAATTTTTTTTCCAAAACCATGCTACTGAGATGGTAATAACTAGCTATGCTTTTCAAGACCATATGACAAAGTATCTAGAAGCATTTCAATACCTGGACAGTACTCATTCTTCTCAATTATCTATCATATAAATTAGTCTAATAATTAACAGGCATAATTGCTCAATGTTTTTGGAACTGGAGTTTACAAAGTGTAATCCGGATGCAGGACAAAACCCAGTTCTTGCAGTAGGTGAAAACAAGAACTTTAGGATTTGTTCTGATGATCAGATGGATCTCAAGGTCAGCCATGAAGTGATGATGTGCATCACAAGTGATGAGTAGCTCGCTTGAGTTCATCCTGCTGGGAGCAGCAGAGCTGACTGCGTGATTTCTGGAGGTCTCTTCCAACCTCAGTTGCTCTACAAAAACTGCTGGTGATTCTACTCAGTAAGCAGAATTTGTGCCAGGAAGAATTGCTTCTGGGAGGAGCATCGGGAACATGGAAATGGGACAAAAATACTTAGGGTGAGAATAAAACATTTGTTTGTATGAAATTTTCTGTTCAGAAGGACACTGAGCTAAATCCTCAAATGTGAACCCTAAGTAATCTTGTTGGTAGATTATATTACCAGAAGACTTCTACAATGTTTTCTTAATTCTGTATCCAGTGTTTTCAGTATTGCATTATCTCCTTTTTTTAGAGGTAACTTAAAAATTCATTCTAACAACAGTAGCTGAACCACCTGTACTAAAACTATAAATTTAGCACTCTAACTCTCATTGTATTCATATACCTTCTCAAGGTATTACTGAATATGTACCATGCTCCAAATGTAGTGATTGGGTGGAAACCCACTGTGTTTTTTTCCACTTATTCCGCATCTTAGAACTGTAAATAAGCAAAAAGGTTGAAATTGTAGTATTGTAAACAGGGACATAGTCTGCACTGGTATAACCTACAATAACACTTCACAATCCAATAGTACTTTATGAGCCAAAATCTTGTAAAATATTAACACGCAATAAGGATGAATACAAATTTTATTGTGTACATTTTAAATAGACAAAATTAGAGACAGAAAAATTAGTTAGCCAAGACCAGGCAATAATAAATGGCAAAGCCAGAATTCTAACTCATGATTCCCGGTCCTACACACATTCCTCTAGTATTGTTCTAGGGCAGAATTGCAACTTTGCGGTACGTCTGACATCCACACACATTCTCACAGCTAAATAATAAGATTCTATCAGATTTTCCATACCTATCAGGATATGAACACTTTAGAGTATGAACTTCAAAGCAAAGCAAAGTCTCTAGTAAATGTATCAGTCAGGATTGATTTTGACCTTTTAGCATTGAATTGCTTTTTTCAAAACTGAAATAAAAGTGATTTTGTTGCATCCTAATGAAATATAAAAAGTTACTGGCAGGAAGCTAGAAAGGACTTCGACCTTAATGTTTTTTTGGAACTTAGTTTTAACAGATGAGATGATCTGCAGTGTTTAGGTGTATGTGTACTATATAAATCTCAATAAATTTAACAAGTTTTAACCATGGACACAGACTTGCCAGGATTGTGTTACAAAGTTTCGTGTATGATTGTAATTGTCAGAAATTGCTTAAAAATAGAAACATCATCTGCCTTCACTAGAATGCAGAAATTAATATATATAGAAATTCAGACAGTAGACAGCTGGCAAATTTAACAGAAGATTAATAAATTGCCTTTTTAGAAGGGAACTGAAATTTGCTATCAAATTAGTAGTTGTCAGTGTTCTAATCACAATGTACTTTGGCAAACCCTGTTGAAGTAAACCTGATGTCTCCTTACAAATGCAGCTTTTTCTTTGTATTTCCAAAGACACAGAGGAGAATAATTTATCACAAACCTTTATTGTGTGTCTTTATTAAGCTCTTACACTCAAAAAGATTTTGATCAATTTATTTAGGTTAACTCAACTGTGATACCTACAAAAGAACTTCCTGGAATTTGCATTTATTTTTATTCAAAAGTGGAGATACAATTTTGAGGCACTAATAACAGACATTTGGAGGAAGAAATGGCAGATAACCTGCCAGGGAGCAGCAAGGCTCGTCCTCTTTGCTAGGGAAAGTGAGCTGACCTTAAATAAAAGCAGTCAAGCACTCAGTGAGGGGAAGAGATTGCAGAGGGTGGTTACAGAGGAAGAGGGTTATAGGCTTCTCATGGCAATTAGAGCCTGCTGATGGCATTCAAGGCCCTGCCACAATCTTCCTTACAGAGACATAAAAGAATATTTGATTTATTATAAAACAATTAGTTCATTAAGTCAAGGCATATTTAACGTGCTTTGTCTTATTGTGCATATTTCTATTTCTGTAATCCTTTTTTGCTTTGATTTTAGCTGTGAAATTTAGCCTACATATATTTGTCTTAAGTCTGTTACAGTGTACTTTTTAATAGGTGACAAAGATCAGGAAAAATGAGCTAACTTTATGCTCTTGATTGCTCAAAACACATTTAAGGCTTTGATAGCTTTGAACTAACAATTTAGAAATACAGGCACACCATATCTTCATTATAAGCCACCTGCAAACCTCAGTGGGAGCACATTTAGTTTCACACTGAAATGAGTGTATCTGTGGCTTCAGTCCTGTGGTCTTTATGGTAGGACAGAGGCCAGTATTTTTATGGGCAAAGAGGCGGTATGACAATGTTCTCTTTTGTCTTTCAGTCATCTGTTCAGTTTCTGAAAGCACTACTTTAATTCACGATGATGAACTAATCTTTTTATTTACAACCTAAGATTAATCTCAATATATTTGTCATAATTGTTCAGCTTCCATCTGGCAATACTAAACCTAGTAATATGACTTGAAGTTGACTTTGAAATTTAATTTCATAATGCCAGGATTGCTGAAAGTTATGAACTACCTGTGTAAATACAGAACAACCATAGAAATGGATCAGCTGAGTCACAAAGTCTGTTTGTGAAATTAGAGGCATAATAGACATTTAGTTTCCAATCATTGAGCCCAGAAGGACTTTTACTCCCTACGCTTCTCCTTAAATCACAATATGCATTGAAATCCACAAACAGTATAATGCTCTACATAAGATAGTGGGTCAGGCACAGAAATATACTATAAACCTTATCCTTTCTTGTCTGTAATCTTATTCTCTCTATCATTTGTTATACCTCTTATCATGGCTTACTTCAAATAGAAATCTAAACAAATTGTGTTTGAATAACATCTCAGTGAGGTCCCAGTTCTGACTACGGACCCTTAATCACTAAATAAATATAATGAACACATTTACCCTTTTAACAACTCCAATAATAACATGTTTTTTTAACAGTAAGGATGAAGTAGGCTGTTGACAAGCAGTTCTCCCACTCCCAGCGTGGAGCTACTTTGTGGGCAGTTCTGTAGTATTAGCGCTAATGAACAGAACAGCTACTGTTTATCTAGTAAGATACTGCTACGAGAATCCACAGACATATTAGTGTAATTCCATTGTTAAACCCAATTATACATCTTATCACAGTGGGATATGCATTTGCCAAACAAAGAGATTATTGGCTGTACACTGAGATGCTAATTTATAAAAGGTTTATATTAAAATAATTTTATTACGTAAATCCACTGTGTGTGTTACTTAACTGTCAATGGAGGCAGAAGGCATTCTGATGAAGGCATTCTTTGGGGCGAAGACAGAGAGGTTGCAAGGTAAGCTATAATCTGAGAGGTTACAGTGGCACTTCTGAGGCTTTTTTAGCCAGTCCCCACCTCCCTGGGGGGCTACAGCATCATCCTTTTCTGTGGTTATGAAGCCCACACTGTTGCTGGCATTTGGACTGCTCCTGTTGGTGTTCAGCACAGAGAAAATATTACCAAGGCGACTGGTGGTAAAGATGTGGTGGTAATGAACTCTGTTGCCTCTAATGGAAGAGCTGCACCTGAGTCCTCTACGTTCCACTGCTGAACTGCAAATTTCAGCTACTTTTGAAGATGCTAAGGGCAACTGTACTGCTGAAGGCAGTGGTACTGCTGCCATCAGTTCCCTTAGGTTTGAATGGTATGCTTCAGCTTGTGTTAGAACACCAAGGTTTTTCACGCTGCTCTTACTTGGGCCTAAAATAGGCCAAATCACCAATCACACTTTTAAAAAAGTGGTGCACACTGGTAATGCATGAGTGCCTGAGATATAATTAAAAAAGCGGCATATCCGTTTCTGGGCCAGATTAGCTAGGGTGGGGTGGCAGGGCTGAGGAGTTGGCATTAACAAAACAGTGGCTCTGAGGTTTTTCTTTTGGAACCTGCTGGTGTTGGCAGAGGCAGACTCTAGAAAGGCTTTAGGGCTACTGTGAATTATGGTTTCTCAGATCTCCTAGTAACTGTTCTGTTTCTTGAACGCTTGCCGGTTCAGCTGCACAATGAAGGCTGTATTTCAATCCCATTCTGTTTGAATGGGTCTTTAACATAGCAATGAGAGAATAACTTTGCTTAAGACATGAAAATACAGCGCTAAAGCCTTGTATTTGGCAGAAGAAGGTCAGAGGCAGCTGTAAAACCTGAAAGTAGTTTTAACTCATGTTTTGAAATTAATTTACTTTGAAAATAGGTCCCCAAGTGGATCTCAGAAATAAACTGCCTCTTTCTCAGGATACTCTATGAAAATGCTTTCTATTCTCCAGGAACTGGTGAGTTCAGCAAACAGATGAATCAATTATAGCTTGGTGTTGTTCCACAACTGAAGTCTAGGAAAAGATCAGCTATTCCGCCTCATTGTTAACAACTGTATGGGCAGGTGATAAAAAACCCTGGATCCCTAGATGGAAAGATATGTCCCTTTTTGCTCTAGATGCTGAAAGAGATTATATGAAGGACTGTTTTACAGTCTCATCTAGCAGTTTAGTTTCTATAAAGGAGTTGCTTATATAGTAGTTATGAATCCTATAACATACTGATATATTTTGAACAGTAAAAATAAGCCAATGAAATATATTCTGTAACAGAACAGCCACTTTAGTTTGAGTATTTTATTTATCAGCTCTACCATGGAAAATGATTACATGTCCTTAAACTAGCATTGTTTTAAAACCTGTTATTATATTCTAAAGTCAGACTTCTTCACCACCCCCAGACCTTTACAAACAGATGCAAGAAGGATACATTTTGGATCACTTCCTCTCAGTTCTACTGGAAATCAATACAGAAGGTCTATTTGTTGATCTTTCCTCCCCCAACATACAAAAAAGCCCAGAATTGGCAAGAAACTGTATTCTTCTAGCCAGTACTACCAAAAAAAAAAAAATGAATAGCAACAGAAAAACAAGAAGCAAGGAGGCCAAGGAATAAAATTACCATGAGAAAAGAGAAAGCACCATTTTCTATCTGGTTTGAGTTAGCAGGAAAGGTGGCATGCAGTGTATACTATATCAGGTCTGAAAGCCCTATACCTCATAGCAGCATGAATTGTTTGGCCAGCATTAATTAAATTATCAAATTGTTCCTTTTAACCAAGTATATGTTACTTACAAATCCTTAATGTTTGCTTTTAAAAGTAGTTGTTTTGCAGAAAATATAAACAGCCTAAACCAGATTTTATTGGTCTGACAGAAAGAAAGGACAACATAAAATGGCACCATTTTATTCAAAATACACTAACCGGACTTTCTCTGAGATAAATATGGGAAATACAGTCACTTTGCACCACATAACCGTGAAAGGCTGTCCCCAGTGCAGAGGATCCTGAAGCATGACTTTCTACCTCACTTTGTTTAAATTAGAGAATTCAGCACAGGATTGCATTGTTCACCTTTGAATCAACACATGCACAACTCTGTCCAAACACAATCCATACCTATCACAACAACTGTTATGAAGGTATTGCTCTTCCAGATCAAAGGGAACAGCCTACCTTACCATCGTTTTCTTACAGAAAGGCAGTCTCTAGTTTGGATTTGTGGAATACCAGCAAATCACCTGAGCTGGACCTGGAATTCACTTAGTGCTCATGTAAAGGATAGGGACCAAACTACATTTAAGCACCTGCACATCCCCAAACTGCAGGGCAGTAAAAAGCTGAAAAAGGAGGAGTGTTTCTCCTGGAATTTATGATTTTCAAGTGCTTTAATTTCTCAATCAAAACAAATTATTAATATGAGCATAGATATAAAAAAAATCCAATCTAATCTTTCTTCCTCTCTGAAATATAAAATAACTGTATGTTGAATGCAACAGCAGCAAACATATTTTCATAAACTAAAACAGTGCTCCTGAAGTAGTCCAAGAATCAACTGGAACAGCAGAAAAACATCTTCATAACAATTTAACACGATTCTGAGCACAGCTTTCAGCCAACACAAAAGAAGTTAAATTGTAGCCAGGATTTTATTTGTCTAATAGGCAAATTTGCATAGGCATGTATGACAAAATTCACAGGAGGGAATTGCTGACCAAACTGATGTAAGGCTTTGCAATGCTACGTCAGACAGAGCTATAGTTCACATACTACAGCATTAAGAATTGACACCCTGAACTACTGCATATGTAGTTCCCAGCTTTGTATGTGTGCTTGTTTTAGACCCATAAGAGACTTATGGGCTTCCAGATTCTGTAGTAAAATAAACAAACAAGTTTAAAAGAGTGATTAAAAGATCCTTAAAGCTCTCAAATTTTTGTATCAAAAAGACAGTGAAGTAACAAATAATACTACCTACATTTCTTATTGTAATCGTAATACAAGAAAATTAAATTTTATGAACATGATCTTGACATATTTTTGACCATTGTGGAACTACATCAATTATTTGATATTGACACCTGGCTAAATTCAGAGTTTTTTCACATACTTACCTAGACTACTCATGAAGATTATCCAAAATTTGCTTTGCTTACCTTTTAGCAAAAGGTGAATAAAAAAAGCCAAAGTACTTGAAGTTGCCTGAGATAAAAAAACTTATGGACAGGCTTATATCATAAACTACACTTAATGTTATGTCAGGTGAGGTTCAGCAAAAGATTCTATTTTATACTGACAGTTTTTAATGGTGATCAGAAGAGAAACACGCCTCAGAGGAGCACACTGTACAGGAAGGATTACAAATTTGAAAGCCATCTCTGCTATTGTGCTTTTCAATTAACAGTTGCTCAGTTGCATGTTTTGCTGATTTTGTGATTATATCTAACATCATAACTATTTAAACCATTCTTTGCCAAGAAACAAAGTCAAGTGTTTTTCACAGAATCATAGAATCATAGAATGTTTTGGGTTGGAAGGGACTTTTAGAGGTCATCTAGCCCAATCCCCCTGCAACGAGCTGGGACTTCTTTTACTGAAGATCAATTCCCGATCAAGTTCTGATCAGTAAGAATAGTAGGAAAAATCTACTATGTGCTACGTTATTGGGAATAAAGATAGATCTTAATTTTCTTTTCAATTAACACTTTCTCCAAGCTTAGGAAAGGCTAGCAATTTCTCCTTACTCCTGGAGCTATAACCTAAAATTTTCCTGATTGCAGATCTTGCGCTACTATGAGCATTAAAAGTGATATTTTCCATTGCTTTTCAGTTTACTCTGGTAAGTGAACCAATCACATATAAATCACCCATAAAGAATCTGTAAAAATCTTTGAAAAGAATTGAAGTAAATCTCTAATGATAATTTGGAAACCCTTTAAATTCCATTAAAATATCACACACTTAAAACTAAAAACATTAGGATTAAACTGTATTTCAGAATAGAAATCAAAGGAATAAATGAGTATCTTCCAACTACATTCATTTTTGCATGGTACATTTCCCTTTCCATTATGTAAACTGAAAAAAAAAATGGAGCTTGGTGTTCACAGATTAATGGAGTGACTATCCTAGAAAATGCAGCTCCACATCCTGATCTTCAAAACCTTTTATGCTTTTGGAAAAACTGGTTCTTTACAATGAACACAAAAAGCAAAGTAATTTGGCATTTAGTAGTACAAGCAGGTTTTGGACAAAGGCACAACATCCAACATTTTGCAACCGAAAAGGCAGAAAAAACTCTGGGATTGTTTAATTATGATTTGTCTTGTCTGCATGTTTCACACTGGTCCACTGGATGGCTCCCTTACCACTCTCTGGTTTTGCATTTCCTTGAGCACCGTGCTACCGTGCTGTGAACTGCAAGAGTCCACTGCCTCAGGAAACTTTCCTTAGAACAAATGAAAAAGCACATCCATTTGTGGCCTGCAGGTTTGCAAGTACAAGGTGTCCTCCCAAAAATACAAACTTCAGTTTCCTGTACAAAAGAGTGGCTGATAATCTGCAGGTGTAAAAAACAGTGGAACAGCTATATATAACAACAACAACAAAATCCCAAACCCATGGAGTATACTGGCAAAAAAATTAAAATTAATTGGGCTAGGTTCTGGCACTTCCGTCCTCTTACAATGCACTACAGCAAGTGGCAGACATAGTCATCCTAACACTGAGTAATCCATCCTCCTTAGAAACTTTGCAAAGGCAACGTGGCAAAGCAAAATCAGGAGCAGAGGCATGTTGAAAATGCTCCGCTTGTGGGAGTCAAGCATGATGAAAAGGAGACATGTCAGTCAGTGTACACTTTGGTCCTTGCAGCAGTTCGAGTTTGCCGTTCTGGATTCACATTACTTTTGACAGCAAATTGGCCCTAAACCAGGCAGCCCTTCTCACTCCTTTCTTTAGTTAGATCTAGCAATGGTGTTGCTGCAGGATATGTCAGATCAAAGAGCTGATTACATGGAATTTTTCTGATGTATTAGTTTTAGGTCAGACGTTAAAATCTGTGATTATATGATCTCCACAACTTAACAAAAGGCAAGGTCTTCAGTTATAGTGGGTAAAGCGTAACACAAATTCACATCCTGTGTTGAAAAGCCAAAGACTTTTTTATTTCTCTGGTTTTCCATTTGATTGCATTGTTAGCAGTATTCCTAATGACATTTTATCGTAAACTCTATTACCTGATAAAATCACCTATATGAGTTATTAAATTCTGAGTATCTCTGAAACAATTCCTAAAATGTCTTTGATTTCTGGTCTACATCCCATAGAGCAGTATGAAACAACTTAAGTCTTCCTTTTTGTCTCAGCTAATTCCCTTAAATGCCAGACAACTAAACAAGATTTTAAAATAAAGGCATCATAAAAATGATGGAGATAATGGGCTGATTCTGCCACCAGTTACAGACCCATCCTCTTGGGAAACCATCTTACATCCCTTACTTATATAAAACACAGATGCTCAAGAACTATTTTACTGAATATTGTAATGTCACTATAGCATTCAACCTTTACACTATTTTTTTCAGTCTTAATTGTTTCAATACATTATAGTTACTATCTGATATGTTGACTGTGTCACTCTCTGTGTGTTGAATATAATGAAAGTGTAAGTGTGTGCCCCATGAGGACATAAAAAATGTACTTTTTCTTCAGATATGAAGGATGACAGTCATGCTGTACAGAAGGCTGATAGTTTCATACCACACTGGACATATAAATGCTCAGAATGCCATTGCTGCAAACCAAAATCACAATCACCTGTACCAGGTCAATTAACTGGAAGAACTGTTTTACGTTGTTTTTAGGAACTGATACCTTATTGTACTTAGATGGGGACTGTAGTTAAATAAAACTTCAACCTATTTATTGCAAACTGCCAGATTCCACAAAAAATGAGAAGAGCTCTCTGAATAGCCAGCTTAGCTGCAGCGTTAGGCTGAGCCTAGTTTATAGCTCCTTCTTTAACAGAAGAGATTAGTTATAGAATGAAATAAGATAACTGAAGATGGAAACAGAAAATCGATGTTATTATAACATAAACAGAGGCAAAATCTTGCCTACTTACCTACAGTTGTGTCAATGCATACTGGATACAAATTCAGGCAATGTCTTTATCTACACATGTACAGAACAGCTGGAGCAGCAGTGGCGACACTTGATTCTTGCATGATATAAAATCCTTTATTTTCCAGTGTGGAATAGGCAGTCTTCAGAATAAATCAGGACTAAGTTCCAGAGGCTCACAGGCAGAATAGAAGCAGAGGAGGTCCAGGAATGGGATGCAAGACATGGGACCAAGCATGCATGTATATATTGTCCTCTCTGTCTGGAATAATGCGCTTGTTCTACTAAAAGGCTTCAAAATATATCTTACTGCAAGAGGCTGATATGATACTTGCACTTGTAGTTGAGACATTTCTAAGTAGTGTAAGGTCAGTTGAACTACATTACACCTATTCTTCTATGCTTTCACAGCCCTGGGTCTGTTGTGGCTCTACAAAGTACAGAGACCTTGTGTGCAAGCAATCATAAGAATAGCCATCAGTTAACAAAACAGATGGCTTCTCTCTCACAGATTTTTTTTAAAATGGTCTGTCATAGTGGGCATAGTAATATCCCGTAAATGGAATGCAATGGAACGGAACAGAACGGAATAGAATAGAATAGAATAGAATGTTCCAGTTGGAAGGGACCTGCAACGATCATGTAGCCCAACTGCCTGACCACTTCAGGGATGACCAAAAATTAAAGCCTGTTGTTAAAAGCATTGTCCAAATAACTCTTAAACAATAACAGGCTTGGGCCATCAACCACCCCTGTGGAAAGCCTCTTCCATTGTTTGACCACCTTCTTGGCAAAGAATTGTTTCCTACAATCTAGTCTGAACCTCCCCAGATGCAGCTTTGAGCCATTCCCGCATGTCCTGTCACTGGAAGTACTGGGATACTTAAATATTTAAGACATATAGTACAATTATATTTCTATTTCAGACAAAGACAATCCCCAATTTAATTTGCATGGCCACTGGAGTGTTAGTATACCATGGACCTGGCAGAGGAACCTCCCTCCTCCTGACTCTCAGCTGAAAACATGTATCTGAAAACATGAGGTCTGCAAGCTCAGCTAATACTGATATTAGATTGAGCAACTGCAAACATTACTCTAATTCATATGCAGTGTTTTCCTGTGCTTTTCTTAGCTTGCAGTTACATTAAAGTTGTAGCCTTAAAGCCCAGTAAATGTGGCATGCAAATGCTTATAATAGGACACAGACTTTGTGTTAAGTGAACAACACAAGCCTTAGGACTTGCCTGGATTTATTTTGGCCCACCTGGAGTTCTCCTTTTGTTTGTTTCGTTCTACGAGCAATTATCTAACTCTTTTGGTAATTATCTAGTACTAGGTAATAGGTAACTATTACCTATTATTGCATGGTACTTTACCTAGATGACTGTTACCTATTATTGTATTATACTTTACCTTTTGCTTAGCATTGCGCTGCTGTGTGTTGTAATGGCTACTGTCACAGTCAAGTTGTAGCCTACTGTTACAAATTGTTGCCCTTTGGAACTAACAAATGGCAACAGGAAGTAATTATTTTCTGTAGAATGAAATATCTATGACCTATAATAAAACACAGCATTAAGGGCTAGAGAAGTCAGATGATAGCAGAGGCCTAGGTACAGAATGACAGTGGGGTCCTCAGGCTATAAGCAACTCACCAGTCTGTTACTGGTTATTAAAGGAGCGCAAGTCATGGAGCTGGGTAAAACCAGTCTTAGTGGTAACAGAACAAAGACCAAGTATCCAACATATGTAAACCACCTCTTATAGTACATTTTGATCTACTCTGGACTTGTGGTCTGATGAAGAAAGAGCAATGTGTAAAATACGTTAACAAGCATACCATAGTGATTCCAAACAGAGCTTACAGTGAAGAGAAAGAAATCATCAGCAGCAATATTTTACTCCTGCTAGCAGGGAGGAGGAAGAAACCCCACCATCAACACCACGCTCCTCTCAGTGACGGACTCGAGATGCAGCCCCCAGACTCAAGCCATTAATGTTTCATACTCAGATGGTCAGTGGAAAGGTTGGCATCCAGTCAAAGAAAGGGGTAGATATATCAGTTTTAACAGCACATAGTCTGAACTATAAGTGGTGATATATATTTAAATGGGCTAATATTAGTTATTGATTAAGAATTTACTTGGAATATTAAGATTTTACTTAGACCAACAGTAGATTCTTGGCTTTGCATATAAGGTTTGTTCTTTGGTTCACAACTGCAGAATTTGTGCAACTAAATGAGGGAGATTCAAACTGGTCTGTAACCTGGGTACAGCAAATTGGTAATAAAATACCTACACATATATACAGACATAAGAACTCATTATGTCGGAGGAAACTTCATCTTGCAAAAGATAGCTTTGAAGAATGGAATAGGTAGCAACAGCATCCCTTGCCATCCTAATATATCCTTGATTTTTTTTGTTAAAAAAGTGAACTTTGTCCACATCTTTGAAAGAAATTAAATAAGCCTTTGTTTTCAGAATTTGGTTCCTGTAACTAAGTGGGGATCCAGAATGAGCTGTTCGAGCTGTTTGTTTGTATTTTCTGCAAAACAGAATTTAAGATTTCCCTTATTGTTTCTGTCCTTCCAGATCTAGGCAGAGACAAACTGTCCATACTGAATTTAAATAGCTCCTTACTCACCATGCTGCCTGTTTTGGATGTCCTTCTTGGGCATCTAATTTTAGCACATGATGTGCAGTTCACTTAAATGCTTCACTTAGAGGTCTTCATTCAACTCCAGAAGTGCTAGGTATGGCATTGCTGTGAGGTTACTTCCACTTACCCTACCCATCATTACAAAGGTCTAGCTGTTGTAACCAGAAAATTTTGTGCTGTTCAGTGATTCCAGTGAACTATTGGCACAAGAAAGCCCTCCAACTTTCTCAAAGGCCCCTGGGATAGCCACAAAGGACAAGAATGTTCTGCATTTTCTGTGTAATGAGGACCAAATGTGAATCGTTTAGAAATGCCTTGCACATTGCTGGTTTGGATTGTGCATAGTTCATGAATCACTTCTCTGATGGGTAGTCAGGAATAGAAATACTTCTAAAAAGAAAAAACGCTATTGCAACTAAAAACTACTTGATAACATTACAAAGCTTTTCAAAAGGTAAAATAGATAGTCATCTTCTTTACAACTTTATAATCTGTTAGTTTTTAGATAACCAGTATTTGCAGCTAAACACAGCTAAACATTTGCAGCCCAGAAGGCCAACCGTACCCTGGGCTGCATCAAAAGCAGTGTGGCCAGCAGGTCGAGGGAGGAGGTTCTGCCCCTTTACTCTGCAGAGAGACACCACCTGGAGCACTGCATCCAGCTCTGGGGCCCTCAGTGCAAGAAGGACATGAAACTGTTGGAGTGGGTCTGGAGGAGGGACATAAAAATGACCTGAGGGCTGGAGCACTTCTCCTGTGAGGACAGGCTGAGAGAGTTGGGATTGTTCAACCTGGAGAAGAGAAGGCTGTGGGGAGACCTGATTGCGGCCTTTCAGTACCTAAAGGGGGCTTATAAGAAAGATGGGGACAAACTTTTTAGCAGGGCCATGTTGCAATAGGAGAAAGGGTAATGGTTTTAAATTAAAGGAGGGTAGATTTAGACTGCATATAAGGAAGAAATTTTTTTATGATGAGGGTGGTGAAACACTGGCACAGGTTGCCCAGAGAGGCTATAGATGCCCCATCCCAGCAAACATTCAAGGCCAGACTGGATGGGGGTCTGAGCAACCTGATAGAGTTGAAGATGTCCCTACTCACTGCAAGGGGGCTGGTCCAGATGACATTTAAAGGTCCCTTCCAACCCAAACCATGCTACGGTTCTGTGATTCTGCAAACACATAGGCATACTGTAGTTCAACTGACCTTATGTTACTTACGTGTTTGCAGCACCTGGTCTTTTTTAGTACACATCCTCTTTAATTTGATTGCTGTTTATTTCCTTATACTGAAGCAATATACAGTAGTGACAAACTGATTATGAAAGACATTCTAGTTCTTTTGCTAACTTATATTTTCTGGAGCTTATGACGCTGAGAAAAAAAAATCTGGCCTTGGCAAACACAGTTTTGGCTTTGAAGTACTTTTCTCTCTGATATTTAATTAATAATCTGACATGAGGACAAATACACCCTTATTAATTAATATATTTTCAGGAGATCAAACTTAATATATTTTATTATGCAACTAAAAAACCAGCTGTAATTTAAAAAAATAATTTGTCAAACGTGCTCCCTAATGAGGACTAATTGCTTCAGCTTTCATAAATATATATTTTTATAATTAAGATATAAATACCCAGAATATTTTTCTTTTTTGCACTTTTCACATTTTTAAGCTGCTAGACAAATAGGATTAAATAATCAATGCTTGATTTTTCAAGTATTTGCTTGTTTCCAAGTAAACTCATGTTGAAACTTGTTGAAAGCGTTTCTGGAGAGCTATCAACATTACCTTTGGTTTTTGATTGGGTCAAGCAGGTCCAGCTTTTTTTTTCAGAACAGCACTAATTTTCAGAAGCAAAGATAGGCATTAATGTAACTGAAAAACCAGAACCTTCAGTCCTAGGTTAACAGACACATAAGAAGCAATTAAAGGCAGAAAAATGAGGTTAGCATTTCAGCTTGGAAATAAGAGTATCAAGTGGCGATGTTCTACACTAAAGGCCAGGTCTGCTATGGCTGAAAGGCTAGGTGAGGCTCGAAGCTGGCTCTGCTGGGCTAGGGTTTAACCCGGCTGACAGCTAGGCACCATGCAGCCGCTCGCTTACTCCCCCCCCTCCCTCAGTGGGATGGGGGAGAGAATCGGGAAGAAAATAAAAGGTTAGAGCCGAGGGCTGAGATAAAGACAGTTTAGTAAGAGAAAATAATAACAATAATAATAATAATGAGAATGATAACAGAATATGCAGAATATACAAAACGAATGATGCACAATGCAATTGCTCACCACCCGCTGACTGATGCCCAGCCCATCCCGAGCCACGATCAGTCCCCGAGCCGTGATCAGTCCCTGAGCAGCGAGCAGTCCCCGAGCCATGAGCAGTCTCCCCGCGACTGACCGACCGACTAACCCCCCCCGAGCATGACGTTCTATGGTATGGAATAGCTCTTTGGTCAGTTTGGGTCAGCTGTGCTAGCTGTGCTGTACTCCCAGCTTGTTATGCACCTGGGCGAGCAGGAGAAACTCAAAAGGTGCTCGAGTAGTCTGAGCACTACTTGGCAACAGCTGAAAACATCAGTGCGTTACCAACATTCTTCTGGTACTAAATCCAAAACACAGCACTATGCTAGCTACTGTGAAGAAAATTAACTCTATCCCAGCCGAAACCAGGACAAGGGAGGATTAGCAGGCATTGCCGAGTTTGTGAAAGGCCTAGAATTAGACTGATGTGATCCATACTAACCTTGGCTCCTTACATATTTATAAATTATTGAGACACATTGTTAGGCCTAGGCTTAGGCCTGAAAGTGGTTTCTTGACATGTGGTATTGCTAGTGTTTGCACTTGCAGACTTTCATGTACTAGGATTATAGTTACATTAATCTATGAGGAACGTTTAGGACTGATGAGCTAGGGTTAGTGCTGCCTTATTGGGAGCTGTTACAAGAATTAGGGTTAAGATTCTTGTTTTGGTGGACCAGACTCAGTTGACCTACAGTCATACCAAGACTCACAAGGAATTGCTGAGTTGGGTTAAAATTGGTGCCATCGCGTCAAGTATGGAGAAGAACTGGAATCTGAAATGCTCTAAATTGATGAGGTAGGGTTATAGTGAGGTCATGGGACAGCTTGAGTGCTACAGTAATAATGTCACCGAGAAATGGTGGTATTTTAGGCAGTAAGGCTCCAGCCTATCTGAAGATTTTTAAAGGAAGAGTGGCACTTCAAATTCAAACTGGAAATTAAACAAAAGTCAGTGGGAATAATGATTTTCTAGTGAGGAGTGTTTTGCCACAAAGAAATGAAGGGATTCTGCGTCTAGCTTAATTTTCTGGATTATCTACAGAGTTAGCTGATCCAGTTTGATGTAGCAAAGCCACCAGTCATGCAGTTATCTTCCATACAAAATTATCTCACATATCTCGGCAAGGTAGAGATGTTAAAAAGTATACAGAATACTACTGCTATATGAAAATCTAAAAAAAAAGACCTCCCTTTACCCCTCAACTTCTGCTCATTAGACACCAAGTTTTAGCTGCCAGCCTAAAAATGACAAAAAAGTTCTCTGAAGCTTTAATTCCTCCTTGTGGAACACTGTGCCTGAACTCACACAGTTATTATTTTCTCATTTTGTTCACCTGTTGTGTTTAGCCCTGAACAAGTCAACCCTTCTAATCTTCTAAGACAGGTTCTCTATTCTGTAGATTACCTTAGAAGCAGTTTTCTTTACCTATTCCTAGTTAAACTAAGCTGTCCTGATAACACTAAACAGTATTTTAGATAAAGTTTCATATGAGGTTTGTACAAATGGGGTCCCCACTTGAGTCCTTTTGCATATGTGAAAAAATAGCTCTAGCAGAAAAATTAATATTTATGTGGTAAAAATATGCCTTCCCAAATTTTGGAAACTTTTTCTGAGGGGTGTGAGTGACAAGGCTTCCACATATCTATATTGGTTAATATAAAGCCTGAAGAGATTTCTTTTTCCAATTTGTTCCTTTAAAAGTTACCCCCAGAACTGGTTAAGCACACTTTTCTCTGCGTTACTGGGAGTGCAGAAGAATGCAGGGATCCCCTGTTACATGGATAAAACAGTAATTGTGCAAGAAGTCTGCTATAGCTTACACCAAATGCATTCTTAAACTTTATTGAAAAATAACATTAGCATTGGATATCACAACAACCAGATGATTACATTTACCTTGATATTTCTACTATTAGCCTCTTTTTGCAGGTTTATTATTTTGAAATAAAAACTCTCAGTGATTGATTATTTTTCACATACTCTCAACACAGAAATACATTTCCACGTTTCAGCCAACTCACTAACTAAAATACAGTTCCTCATAGAGTGTTGAAGGTGATTTTTTTTATTGACTATACAAGAGTTGAATGGCATGCCCAGAGATTTCAGAAACACAAAGGAGACCATAAAAGGCTGTAGAGTGATCTTCCCTTCAATTTTGCAGGATGTAGTTCTTCGATCTAAACTAAAGATTTGGTGTGATCTTTTAAAACAATTGGGAAACTGAAGCTGAAACCCCTGCCATTCTACATATTCCCATATATAATAAATCTAGGTGTAAAGTTCTTCTACTTCATGAATCCAACCTTACTGAAATGAAAGGAGATGGACTATAGATTCGCCACTTCTGAAAATTCAATACAAGCGCTCCACTGGTTTTCAAGGAGTAATTTTATCAAATTCTAAGTCAAGACAGCTTTATAAATGCTCTTCTGATTTTAAATGGGCTTTTCTACAAAGCTTGGTTCAGGTGCAATACAAATTTTCCTTTGAAATTACTAGAGGATTTCTGTCACAATAGCCTAATTTATGATTTGCTGGAAAAGTTCAAGTAAAACCAGTGGAAAACTTGATTCACTCTACTTTTATGAGTTTTACATGAGCTGCTTTAGTTGCTAATGCTCCAGATTCAGTTATGATGTCACAACAGCATCTCTTCTACTTGTGCAATGCCAACAAGAGTGGCATGTACCCTGTTGGTACCACAGGATGCTCACCTGAAGCAAAAAATGCAGTAGAGCAACAAAAATTGATTATGTGAATCATACAAGTTCAGATGGAAATAGAAAGATGGGATTACAAAGAAAATTAATGTTTTTTTTATAAATCCTGCAATTCAGCAGTAGCTAACGGTGAAGTTCAAGTTTTAGTCACATCAGGACTCTATTAATTGCTATCATACTTTATTATTTATTTTGCTAGCCTGAGCCATCTCGTATGAGCAGCAGCAACAAATATAAAAAGCTTTAATTCTCACCAACAATAGAGTGACACTATTTGGAAACAAGAAAACCTATTTATCCTAACTCCAGGCCTACCACAATGAAGTCTATAGCTTCACAAAAGGTTTCTTTTTTCCTTTGAAAAATTTTCTAACTTCAGAAGGTATTCTGTCGTGCTGAGAAAAATTTAAGAAAATATCATTAAGAAGTAAGAAAAAATATCACAAGTCTAAAACCATGGGCAGAAAACACACAAACTTCTGAAAAAACCCAAGGCTTTGGTGTTTTTCCTCCTAATTAAGTCAAATTTTGAGGACTGGATATGACTCAAGGTTATAAGACTGTGTTTACACCACTCTTCTACAGAGAAATACCCACATGCATGGAAGACAATGGTACTCCAGAAAGCATTAAACGGCCCCATGTACGTCATCTTTTCATATCCTCTCAAAAATAATGGAGGCTCAAACTTACAGGGACTGCCACTTCTGCATCAGAGAAAGAATGGACAACAGGACATAAACTAGATATGCCTCTTTCCTTCTACATAACAAAATGTGAGTATTTTTGACCAGGTCTACTCTTGATTTTCTAACTTCTATGCTTACATGATGAGTTATGAATTCATCCTTAATACCTAAAAACTCCCCGTTGACCAACTAGACATCAGTAGCATTACTTGGCATTCAAATTTCTCAAGTAGCTATTAAATAATCTAACATTTATCTGCCTTGCTATAAAGACTAGTTTTATCATACACATAAAGTATTTCTCTATATTATAACTATAAACTATACAACTACTATATTCAACACCATAGTTTTTTTGCTCTTAAGCTAAGCATCTTCGTAGAAGGATGCCTGTAGAGAATGCAATACGGTTAGACCTGGACATAATACCACAGAATTTATAAATAAAAACTTGAAAGAAAATGTAATGTCTCATTACTCATTTCAGTAATGTAGTATTGGAAACACAATTATAATACAATAATTCTTTATAAAATAATTGCATTTCCATAAAAATATCAACTGCTCTTACATGTTGTAATATATCATATTGATACCTAAATTGAAACGAACAATTCAAACTAAGAAAAAACCTCAAATCATATGCAGAGAAGAGGCTGTAATCTCATGAAGTATTACTTTTCATGGTAAGAATTATTGACATCTGAAATAATTAAGGATGACAACTTCGGTAATATGAAAGAGCTAGCTTTTAAAAGACAAAAGCATATAGTGAGATAAATTAATTCTTAGAGCAACTTTGCTAGAATCAGCAGAATTACACAAAGAAACAATGTGGACTTCTAACTTAGCTGTGGTTGGGGATTATTAGAATGATGCAGTATCCTTATATTTACTTCTTTTTACCTTTTTCACCACATAAATTGTATAAAATTATATAAATACAGATTATATAAAGAATAATTTAAGGTTCACTTTACTTCACTGAGCTTTAAGTACATCACTCCATGAACAGGTACAATGTATTAAAGAAACAGGCAGTGTCTGCTCCGGGCTGTATGGTCCTCAGGACAGGGACTTTTCTCACTGTAAATAAAAATGGACTTGTGCCACTTCTTAGTCAGGGCAAAACACTCACTGCCCTGCTGCTCTGAACTCTTTTACCTGTGTGGCATAAGTCTCTTCTCATTCCAGCTGCCATAGAACCCATACTTCCTAACACCTCAATACTGTGTACAGTTCTGGTCCCTGCTATACAAAAAAGATGTGGACAAGGCTGGAGGGGGTCCAGAGAAGGGCCACCAAGATGATCAAGGGACTGAGAAGCCTGCCATGTGAGGATAGGCTGAGAGAACAGGTTTGTTCAGCCTTGAGAAAAGGAGGCTTAGAGGTGATCTCATTACCACGTACCAGTACCTAAGGGGTAGCTACAAGGAAGATGGAGACTCCCTTTTTACAAGGAGTCACATGGAGAGGACAAGGGGGAATGGACACAAGTTGCTCTTGGGTAGATTCTGACTGGACATGAGAGGGAAATTTTTCACAATGAGAACAGTCAGCCATGGGAATAATCTCCCCAGGGAAGCGGCTGACTCTGCCACATTGGACACTTTTAAGACTCAGCTGGACAGGGTGCTGGGCCATCTTGTCTAGACTGTGCTCTTATCTAGAAAGGCTGGACCAGGTGATCCTTGAGGTCCCTTCCCACCTAGGATTCTATGATTCTACGAACCCTTCTGGCAGAAGAAATGTTGCTACATATATTATCCTTAATAAGGCAGAGCTCTTAGCAGTTCTGTTCCTACCATAATCAAATAAAAACACTTACGTTATGAACTCTACTGTCACGGCTTTGCTGTCTTTTGTAACTCCCCTTATATGACAGAAAGAACAATCAGCTCTACATATAGGATATAAAATTCTTATGCATGCTTGCTGCATTACCTGCAACAACTATACTGCATTTGCTTTTTCGCTCTTTGTCAAGTTCAAATAAGGTTAATTAAGTCAGCCAGCCTGGTTTTCTCTCCCAACATGTTTACACTGGAATAGTCACATTGACTTCACGGGAATTAAGTGACACATTTCCCTAAGTTCGGTTGATGGACATTTAAAATTTCTTTCTTCTCTTCCTCTTCCCTGGAAGGCACATCAGCACATCTGAGCAAAACAGTAATGGAACATCTACATAGGTTATTAAATTGCCTACAAGTCATTAAAAGGCTCTTGGGTGTAAAGCTTATTAGAAAAATAAACCTGTAAAAAGATTTCCTGTCTTTTCCCTTCCTGGCTTGCTGCTCCTCTTCCACAGCTCCTCCATGAAACTCAGTGGCACGCATTTCACTCTTCTGCTGGTTCCTTTCTGCTTCCTCTGCTTTGTATTGTGCTTCCATTCTTTCACCCCCTCCTGACATTCGTCTCTTCGTCAAGCTCATCTCTGGCTTCTTCTGTCTATCCTCATGACTTCATCCACATTAAGGCCATTCAGTCAAGAGGTCTCCTACTGACAACCATAAAATACATAAGACAATCTCCAAAGTGTTTAAGAACTCAGACAGAATTTTTCATATCAGAACAAACACAATCTCAAGCCAATAATTACCTTTATTTACATGTTAAAGCAACCTCCCCATGGAAAATTATGAAAATGCTTACACATGCAAAGGCCCCATTCTAATAGCTCCCGTATTTCACCCCATAATTTTAAACATTTGACTATTTTACCTCACAAAAAACCCCCGATCTGCATCATGGTTTACTTTTGAACATTTCATCGTAAGAAAAATCTCTTAATTTCAAAACAAACTCATGCTTCCCATTATGTCATTCTCGATATATTTAATTTTCATGTAATTTCTTATTCTTGTTCTATAGTTTTCTTCTAAGAAAACTAGTGTGGTCTTATCTCCTCAAATCTTTCCAATTTTCCTCTTCATGCTTTTTTGTCACTAATTTCTGGTTTTGTCTCCAATTAGATCTTTGCACTTTCCTCACTACTCCCATGTTTTACTTTCATATTGTCGACTCCTTTCCTCTCTGTTCTGCTCATACTAGTAATTCTTCTGCTAGTGTCACCCCAGACCATCATGTATACTGTGCTGCTCAGCCAGTTTCTCCTTTAGCATTACCGAATTTCCTCATCACCATAGCCATGTCCCAAAGAGGATGTTACTGCTTTCTAAATAACCAGCTTTCTTTTCCTCTAACCTCCTCAATAACTGCCCCTTTTCACATCCTCTTACAGACTCCCAGTTGAGAATTTTGACACACTTTTTTTTTGCTTTATATTCTAGCCTCCAGTCCATACTGCACATTATGAAACAGGCCACCTATATTCACTCCATAGCAAAGTGCTCTTTCTAATCAGTAACTCCTCTGCCAGAAACCTGGCCTGCCTTTCTTTACAATCCCAGCTACACAACGCATTTCCAGATAGTGTTGTAACAAACTGATCCTCTTCCACTTTGTATCAAAAAATGTCTTCTGTTCTAGGAATTCCATCCCGCACTTTCCACAGTCTCCCTAGCACAGACTGATGCTATTCTCCTTAATATGGTAAAACGTATCCCATCTCAGAACTCTTTCAGACCTTTTTTCCACACTGCAAAAGACAAGACACATTTTACTGCCTGCTTCCACAGAAAGGCTGTATGCTGCAAATGGGATTATAATGAGTCTCTGCTCCTCTTACTGTAGAGGTGGAGTGTAACTAAGTTAAAGCTAAAGACAGCTTGATTTATCCTTTTTTTTTTTTTTTTCAGATAGGGCTATTAAACCACATTCTTACTGTACTCCTCCGTGTTAAATAATCATTGAATGTTCCAGTGAACCCAAGTAGGCCTTTGAGTCTGAGACTATGTTACCACCAACAAACTGAAAACCAAACTCTGTAGTTATGTAAATGGCAATTTGGTGACATGCTATGACAGCAGCAGTAAAGAAAGTTGTGTGCTACCACAAGAGCAGACATAGATTAGCAAGGATGAAGAGGAAAGGAAGAGATTTGCAGAATAACTAAGAAACTTTTAATTGTTCAGCTGCCTTTGCACATGCTCAATACCCTAAAATCAAGCTTTAAGTAACTCAAAACTGCAGTGGGAATTCTCAGACCTGAAAGTAAAATATGGGAATCTTTGCTACCATAGCGAATCATAAAAGCTGTGTTTGTGCCAGTGGGCTGTATAGGTGCTCCTGTGTGTGGATGGAGAAATTGTTACCAAACAGCAGGGTGAAGAGAGGAAAAATACAGGCTGGGGGACAGCATCTGAAAGCCTCACAGGAACTCATAGTGTGGTCTTGGATCAAAAATGAAAACCGGCTGACCCTGCCCAGGCCTCCAGCACACACTGGCACCCGCAATGGGTCACATAACCCACACCGCATCCAAGGAGGCAGCGGCTGCTGAATGTGGACAAAGATGACAGGGCAGTGTGTGCAAGCACACCTGCTGAAACAAGGGACCCCGCCTGTGACTGTGCACAGCTGCCTGGAGCCCCTGGGGCGGGGGTACCAGCCCCTGCTGCCGACTGAACTCCTGGGGTTGGCCTTTCCGCTACTGCTCCAGCTGGGCGACTGTGACTGTGTGCACTGTGTGAGGCAGTAATTGTAGGATGCAAACAGCTATCTGCTATTAATAATAACAGCCTAATGAGTAAACGGTATTCTAGTAATGGTGCTTGTGATCTGTTCTTTCCCCTGACTCAACACCCTACCACTGATATTTACAACACCTGGCACAAAAAAGCCACAAAACTACACAGATGTCACCTGGATCTTGTAAATCCATATTTTAATCCAGCTGCCAAAGTCTTAGACAATAAACCTGCTCAGAATTCCTCCCAAAGGCATCTGCTATTGCAGCTCCTGGTTTCCAGTGAGCCCTGTACCGGATACATTTTGATAGTATTTTCACCAGTACTCATGTGTGCTGGTATTGGCTGAGATGGGAGTGAATTTTCTTCATAGTAGCTGGTATGGTGCTGTGTTTTGGATTTGTGACTGAAATGGTGTTGCCGACACAGGGATGTTTTAGCTATTGCTGAACAGCGCTTACACAGGATCAGGACCAGGGATGTGCCAGTGTTTCACATCACCCCACCAGTGAGCAGGCTGGGGGCGCGCAAGAAACCGGGACAGGACCCAGCTGGGACAGTTGACCCCAGTGATATCCCATACCATATGATGTCTTGCTCAGCAATAAAACCTGGGGGAAGAAGGAGGAAGGGTGGGATGTTCGGAGTGATGGCATTTTGTCTTCCCAAGTAACCTTTACGCATGATGAAGCTCTGCCTTCCTGGGAATGGCTAGACATCTGCCTGACAACGCGAAGTACTTAATTAGTTCCTTATTTTGCTTTGCTTGTGCGCACAGCTTTCGCTTTACCTATTAAAACTGCCTCCATCTTGACCCACGTTTTCTTGCCTTTGCCCTTCTTGTCTTCCCCACCCTGCTGTGAGGGAGTGGCCGAGTGGCTGCACAGGGCTCTGCTGCCTACCAGGGCTATCCCACAACAGCGTGGTAAATCCAGGTTTTTCTGTTACTAATTTGCAGAATTACCCGATTTAGAAAAATACGTAAAGTGAAGCTCGCATCAGATTTGAAGGGTAAATGAGCCTTGCCTTTTCTTGTCCCGGCCCGTTCTTTCACCCAGCTAACGTTAACAGGCGCAGCCAGACTTCATCTGTGCATTTTAGGTAGAGCTAAATCTGGCCAGGTCGAGATTTTACGCCTTCGGAAACGCTGGGGCCTGCGTTCCGCTGGCGGACACCGTCCTCCCGGCCGCCTGCGAATGCTT
>NW_009258294.1:354109-354444 GCF_000687185.1 Egretta garzetta
AGCCGCCCAGCCCGGGACCGTCCCCCTTTCCCGGCCCCTGCCCCAGACCCGCTGCCCGTCCCCGCGGCTGGCTGAGCCAGGGGGAGGGCGCGCGCCATGTGGATCCAGGTCCGCACCATAGACGGCACCCAGACCCAGACCATCGACGACCTCAGCCGCCTTACCAAGATCGAGTGCCTGCGGGAGAAGATCCAGGAGACCTTCCGCGTCAGCCCCGACCGCCAGCGCCTCTTCTACCGGGGCAAGCAGGTGAGGCGGAAACGCCCCTACCTGGGCGGCGGGGTGGGCACGGGTGGGCGCTTTCCCCTTCTCCCGCCCCTCTGCGGGCTCGGCTC